>NC_052944.1:54442040-54544540 GCF_013358895.1 Oreochromis aureus | reverse complement strand
TATCCCTCTTCAAGTTTTGAGTTTCATCTTTGTGATTTTTCACAAAATACATGCGTTGTTATGGTTGCTATGCAGTTGGTTCTAAGTGAGCCACTGTACCTTTGGCAATTTTCTCTGCATGTCCGAACAACTTCTTGCTACTCGCTCAATTTCCACTCAACCCACACAAATTATACATCAAAACGTAGGTATTTTTGCTGGCTTTCAGAAAATGTCACTATCATTGTTGTGGGATTTATAGAATTTTGGCAAATCTCCTCAGACCAACACAAAGTCTCAAAAATCCCCATAGAAAGTCAATGGAGAGTTCGTTTAAAATCACCGCTTGATTTCTGTAATGAGAGGCATTTTCGAATCGTCATATCTCCCCAACGAAGCGAAGTTAAGACATGAGGCTTGTGCCAATATATCTTCAGACACTCCTGATGCTCACAATTCAAGAATTGTTTTCTCATCTATTACCATTTGGCCATGAATTGGGTTTGTTTGAGGGTAGGAAATTCGTCCCTCGCTCAGATTTCTTCAGATTTCAAACTCTGGAAATGAGACACTTTTTCTCTCGTCATATCTTTTGATAGATTTCCACAGAGACCTGAAAATTTCCATGACTGTTCACCAAAGCCTGCTGTCTCTTACGGTGAAAGAATGATATCGATACTCCAAATAGATTTAGAGTTAGAAAGCGTTGTTTGAGGACTAGTCAAGGCAGATTTTGCTTGCCTCTACTCAGTTATGGTGCATTAGAAGTCAAATATCGTCAATAATTCATATTTTAATGATAAATTGTCAACATTTTAAGATTCCCCATCTCTTCTGAACAAAATGGTGTAAGAATGACTGTTCTAGCCCCTACGGTTAGGAAATTATGGCCATTTGTTTGAGAGGAATCCTCACTATGAGAAATTCACTGCAGAAATCCTGTCTCTGTGCTCTGTGTGTGTAAAAACGGCTGCACCTGTTTTGGCGGGAAAAAGTACACAGCCTCTCTGATTGGTGGATTCAAATTTAGCAGCTCCCAGGCTGCTTGACTGAGCTAGAAACTTGATTTTCTCTCTCCTGTGTGTGTGTGTGTGTGTGTGTGTGTGTGTGTGTGTGTGTGTGTGACAGAGAGAGAGAGAGAGAGAGGGCGAGAGAGAGTTTTTATGGGAGCATCTTATTGTATGATTTAAATTCAATATATTTAGACTGGTTGACTGAATTTGATCCTGTGTGTGTCTCTCTGTGCTTGTGGGACTTTTTGCAGCTGTCCATTTTGCTTTTCCAATTTTTCTATTTAAGTTATTACTATTGTGCTAAGTCATAGCATTTGTGCTGCTTTTCAGTATTTGTGCTAAATACAGCATTTCTGCTAAATCATACTATTTCTGCTATTTTATAAGATTTGTGCTAAATACAGCATTTGTGCTAAATCATACTATTTCTGCTATTTTATAGGATTTGTACTTAATATAATATTTCTGCTTAATTATAGTATTTGTGCTAAAACATAGTATTTCTACTAAACGCAGTATTTCTGGGTAATCATAGTATTTCTATGTATTCCTGCCAGCTCCTCAGGAAGCCAATCCTCTGTGAGGACTGTAATTTTCAAATTGACATATCAAGTCATGCACGGCTTCCCAGCCAGCCAATCATATCTGAGTCCTGGCACATTCAAATTTGCATATTGGGACCTTCATGGCTTCCCAGCCAGCCAATCATATCTGAGTCCTGGCACATTTAAATTTGCATATTGTTGCCTTCATGGCTTCCCAGCCAGCCAATCATATCTGAGTCCTGGCACATTTAAATTTGCATATTGGGACATTCATGGCTTCTAAGCCCACCAATCATCTATGTCATATATCTCTAATATTTCATATTTTTATTTTAAATGGTCAGCATTTCAAGATTCCCCTATGTCTTCTGAATAAAATGGTCTAAGAATGACTGTTTTAGCCCCCTACGGTTAGAAATTTATGGCTGTTTGTTTGAGGGGAATTCTCACTATGAGAAATAGACTGCAAAATCCTCCTGTCTCTCTGTGCTGCATGTGTAAAGGCCTGAACTTAGTGCACCAGTTTTGGCGGGAAAAAGTACACAGCCTCTCTGATTGGTGGATTCAAATTTAGCAGCTCCCAGGCTGCTTGAATGACCTAGAAAGTTGCTCCTCTCTGTGTGTGTGTGTGTGTGTGTGTGTGTGTGTGTGTGTGTGTGTGTGTGTGTGTGTGTGTGTGTGAGAGAGAGAGAGAGAGAGAGAGAGGCGAGAGAGAGTTTTTATGGGAGCATCTTATTGTATGATTTAAATTCAATATATTTAGACTGGTTGACTGAATTTGATCCTGTGTGTGTCTCTCTGTGCTTGTGGGACTTTTTGCAGCTGTCCATTTTGCTTTTCCAATTTTTCTATTTAAGTTATTACTATTGTGCTAAGTCATAGCATTTGTGCTGCTTTTCAGTATTTGTGCTAAATACAGCATTTCTGCTAAATCATACTATTTCTGCTATTTTATAAGATTTGTGCTAAATACAGCATTTGTGCTAAATCATACTATTTCTGCTATTTTATAGGATTTGTACTTAATATAATACTTCTGCTTAATTATAGTATTTGTGCTAAAACATAGTATTTCTACTAAACGCAGTATTTCTGGGTAATCATAGTATTTCTATGTATTCCTGCCAGCTCCTCAGGAAGCCAATCCTCTGTGAGGACTGTAATTTTCAAATTGACATATCAAGTCATGCACGGCTTCCCAGCCAGCCAATCATATCTGAGTCCTGGCACATTCAAATTTGCATATTGGGACCTTCATGGCTTCCCAGCCAGCCAATCATATCTGGGTCCTGGCACATTCATATTTGCATATTGTTACCTTCATGGCTTCCCAGCCAGCCAATCATATCTGAGTCCTGGCACATTTAAATTTGCATATTGGGACCTTCGTGGCTTCTAAGCCCACCAATCATCTATGTCATATATCTCTAATATTTCATATTTGTATTTCAAATGGTCAACATTTCAAGATTCCCCCATGTCGTCTGAACACAACGGTCTAAGAATGACCGTTTTAGCCCCTACGGTTAGGAATTTATGGCTGTTTGTTTGAGGGGAGTCCTCACTATGAGAAATAGACTGCAAAAATCCTGTCTCTCTCTGTGCTGCATGTGTAAAAGCCTGCACTTGGTGCACCAGTTTTGGCGGGAAAAAGCACACAACCTCTCTGATTGGTGGATTCAAATTGAGAAGCTCACAGCTGTTTGACTGACCTAGAAACATGCTGTTAACAGCCCCTGTTCACTTGCTGCTGCTGCTGCTGCTGTGTGTGTGTGTGTGTGTGTGTGTGTGTGTGTGTGTGTGTGTGTGTGTGTGTGTGTGTGTGTGTGTGTGTGTGAGAGAGAGAGAGAGAGAGAGAGAGAGAGAGAAAGACACACACAAAGACCTTTTTAGGGCAGCATCTCATTGGTGGATAAAATATAATATATTCAGACTGGTTGACTGGCATAGACCGTTTGTGTGTTTCTCTCACTGTACATTTGTGTATCCATATTTGATTTTCTGTGTATTTGGTGAATAGTGTATCCATATTTGATTTTGTGTATCTGTTGGCTGTTCTTATTTTTTTTTTTCTAAATGTATTTTTATTTTATTTTTTCACAGGTGAACAAAAATTAGTTTTGAGCGAACTTAACCATGTTCCTTTTTATTCAGCTTATCATTTTACCTTTCCAATATTTTCACTTAAGTTATTACTATTCTGCTCAATCATATTATCTGTTCTAAATCATTGTTATTAAGCTATATTGTAGGATTTCAGCTAAATCATAGTATTTCTACTATATTATATTTTTCTTTCTAAATATAGCATTTCTGCTATAGAATAGTGTTTCTGCTATATTATAATATTTGTGCTAAACTGGAGTATTTTTGCTAAAACATAGTATTTATATAAAATTACAATATTCATAGTATATTACAGTGTCTCTGGTAAATCACAGCATTTCTGCTATGTTGTACTATTTTTCTAAATCATAGTATTTCTGTAATGTTTAAGAATGTTTGGCTAAATATATTCTTTCTGTTATCTTATACTATTTCTCCTAAATTCTTGTATTTTTGAGAAGTTATCATGTTTCTGGAAAGTTACAATATTTCTGCTAAGTTCTGCTATGCTATTGTATTTCTGCCAAGTATTATGTTTCCTCTAAGATATTACAGTTCTGCTAAGTTACTACATTTTAGCAAAGTTCCTTTGCTTCTGCAAAGTTTTTACAATTTCTGCAATTTTTCAGCTTTTTCAGCTATTTTCAGCAGATAGCTTCAGCTTTAAGCATCCACACTGCATTTTCGCAGGAAATGCAAATTTTTCTAGTTATTATTATTGTGTGGATGCTGGAGGCATCCACACTATTGAGTTCCTGTTTCTCTTTATTCTTTATACTTTATTATTCTTCAAGTTGCTTCCGTGACGTTTTCATTGTGGATCTACTTCCACAATTTTCAGCCGATTTTCACCGCTCAAATTTTAAACTATTCTGCTATTTCTGCTAATTCGGCAATGACTTTTGGTATTTTATGCTATTATACTTTTTAAAATATTAAGCTTTTTATGCAATTTTTTGTCCCATTGAAATGAATGGAAAACTTCCAAAATTCTGCTAAAACATGCTTGTTTTTGAAACTTAACTACTTTTTCATACTTTCACATAGAAACTCCATTTAAACTTTAAAATGTTCACAAATTATTGGGCTATTCATGAATGATTCAGCTTTTTCATATCTGTTACCGTTTTCATCTTATCCCTCTTCAAGTTTTGAGTTTCATTTTGTGATTTTTCACAAAATACATGCGTTGTTATGGTTGCTATGCAGTTGGTTCTAAGTGAGCCACTGTACCTTTGGCAATTTTCTCTTCATGTCCGAACAACTTCTTGCTACTCGATCAATTTTCACTCAACCCACACAAATTATACATCAAAACGTAGGTATTTTTGCTGGCTTTCAGAAAATATCACTATCATGGTTGTGGGATTTATAGAACTTTGGCAAATCTCCTCAGACCAACACAAAGTCTCAAAATCCCCATAGAAAGTCAATGGAGAGTTCGTTTAAAGTCACCGCTTGATTTCTCTAATGAGAGGCATATTCGAATCGTCATATCTCCTTAACGAAGCGAAGTTACGACATGAGGCTTGTCCCGTATATCTTCAGACACTCCTGACGCTCACAATTCAAGAATTTTTTTCTCACCTATTACCGTTCTGAAATGAGTTAGACTTGTTTGAGGGTAGGAAATTCGTCCTTCTCTCAGATTTCTTCAGATTTCAAACTCTGAAATGAACCACTTTTTTTCTCTCGTCATAACTTTTTAATGGATTTCCACAGAGACCTGAAAATTTCCATGATTGTTCACCAAAGCCTGCTGTCTCTTACGGTGAAAGAATGATATTGATACTCCAAATAGATTTAGAGTTAGAAAGCGTTGTTTGAGGGCAAGTCAAGGCAGTTTTGCTTTGCTCTACTCAGTTATGGTGCATTAGAAGTCAAATATCTTTAATAATTCATATTTTAATGATAAATTGTCAACACTTTAAGATTCCCCATCTCTTCTGAACAAAACGGTGTAAGAATGACTGTTCTAGCCCCTACGGTTAGGAAATTATGGCCATTTGTTTGAGAGGAATCCTCACTATGAGAAATTCACTGCAGAAATCCTGTCTCTGTGCTCTGTGTGTGTAAAACGGCTGCACCAGTTTTGGCGGGAAAAAGTACACAGCCTCTCTGATTGGTGGATTCAAATTTAGCAGCTCCCAGGCTGCTTGACTGACCTAGAAACTTGATTTTCTCTCCTGTGTGTGTGTGTGTGTGTGTGTGTGTGTGTGTGAGAGAGAGAGAGAGAGGCGAGAGAGAGTTTTATGGGAGCATCTTATTGTATGATTTAAATTAAATATATTTAGACTGGTTGACTGAATTTGATCCTGTGTGTGTGTCTCTCTGTGCTTGTGGGACTTTTTGCAGCTGTCCATTTTGCTTTTCCAATTTTTCTATTTAAGTTATTACTATTGTGCTAAGTCATAGCATTTGTGCTGCTTTTCAGTATTTGTGCTAAATACAGCATTTCTGCTAAATCATACTATTTCTGCTATTTTATAAGATTTGTGCTAAATACAGCATTTGTGCTAAATCATACTATTTCTGCTATTTTATAGGATTTGTACTTAATATAATATTTCTGCTTAATTATAGTATTTCTGCCATTTTATAGTATTTGTGCTAAAACATAGTATTTCTACTAAATGCAGTATTTCTGGGTAATCATTGTATTTCTATATATTTCTGCCAGCTCCCCAGGGAGTCAGTCCTAATATTCAAATTTACATATCAGGACCTGGACGGCTTCCCAGCCAGCCAATCATATCTGAGTCCTGGCACATTCAAATTTGCATATTGGGACCTTCATGGCTTCTCAGCCAGCCAATCATATCTGAGTCCTGGCACATTTAAATTTGCATATTGGGGCATTCATGGCTTCCCAGCCAGCCAATCATATCTGAGTCCTGGCACATTTAAATTTGCATATTGGGGCATTCATGGCTTCCCAGCCAGCCAATCATATCTGAGTCCTGGCACATTCAAATTTGCATATTGTTGCCTTCATGGCTTCCCAGCCAGCCAATCATATCTGAGTCCTGGCACATTCAAATTTGCATATTGGGACCTTCATGGCTTCTCAGCCAGCCAATCATATCTGAGTCCTGGCACATTCAAATTTGCATGTTGGGACCTTCGTGGCTTCTAAGCCCACCAATCATCTATGTCATATATCTCTAATATTTCATATTTTTATTTTAAATGGTCAGCATTTCAAGATTCCCCTATGTCTTCTGAATACAACGGTCTAAGAGTGACTGTTCTAGCCCCTACGGTTAGAAATTTATGGCTGTTTGTTTGAGGTGAATTCTCACTATGAGAAATAGACTGCAAAAATCCTGTCTCTCTCTCTGTGTTGCATGTGTAAAAGCCTGCACTTGGTGCACCAGTTTTATGGGAAAAAGCACACAGCCTCTCTGAATGGTGGATTCAAATTTAGCAGCTCCCAGGCTTGCAAGACTGACCTAGAAACATGTTGTTAACAGCCCTGTTCACTTTCTGCTGCTGCTGCTGCTGCTGCTGTGTGTGTGTGTGTGTGTGTGTGTGTGTGTGTGTGTGTGTGTGTGTGTGTGTGTGTGTGTGTGTGTGAGACAGAGAAAGAGAGAAAGAGAGGGAGAGAGAGTTTTTATGGGAGCATCTTATTGTATGATTTAAATTCAATATATTTAGACTGGTTGACTGAATTTGATCCTGTGTGTGTCTCTCTGTGCTTGTGGGACTTTTGCAGCTGTCCATTTTGCTTTTCCAATTTTTCTATTTAAGTTATTACTATTGTGCTAAGTCATAGCATTTGTGCTGCTTTTCAGTATTTGTGCTAAATACAGCATTTCTGCTAAATCATACTATTTCTGCTATTTTATAGGATTTGTACTTAATATAATATTTCTGCTTAATTATAGTATTTCTGCCATTTTATAGTATTTGTGCTAAAACATAGTATTTCTACTAAATGCAGTATTTCTGGGTAATCATTGTATTTCTATATATTTCTGCCAGCTCCCAGGGAGTCAGTCCTAATATTCAAATTTACATATCAGGACCTGGACGGCTTCCCAGCCAGCCAATCATATCTGAGTCCTGGCACATTCAAATTTGCATATTGGGACCTTCATGGCTTCTCAGCCAGCCAATCATATCTGAGTCCTGGCACATTCAAATTGGTGCGAGAGAAGTAAGTTTCTAGCTCAGTCAAGCAGCCTGGGAGCTGCTAAATTTGAATCCACCAATCAGAGAGCCTGTGCACTTTTTCCCGCCAAAACAGGTGCACGCAGCACAGAGAGACACAGGATTTTTCCAGTCTATTTCTCATAATGACGACTCCCCTCAAACAAATGACCATAATTTCCTAACCGTGAGGGGCTAGAACGGTCATTCTTACACCGTTTTGTTCAGAAGAGATGGGGAATCTTAAAGTGTTGACAATTTATCATTAAAATATGAATTATTAAAGATATTTGACTTCTAATGCACCATTTTGGCGGGAAAAAGCACACAGCCCTCTGATTGGTGGATTCAAATTGAGAATCTCACAGCTGTTTGACTGACCTAGAAACATGCTGTTAACAGCCCCTGTTCACTTGCTGATGCTATGTGTGTGTGTGTGCGCGCGCGTGTGTGTGAGCCTGAGTGTGTGTGTGAGTGTTTGTGTGTGTGTGTGTGTGTGTGTGTGTGTGTGTGTGAGAGAGAGAGAGAGAGAAAGACACACACAAAGCCCTTTTTAGGGCAGCATCTCATTGTTGGATAAAAATATAATATATTCAGACTGGTTGACTGGCATTGACCCTGTGTGTGTGTCTCTCTCTGTACATTTGTGTATCCATATTTAATTTTGTGTGTATCTGTTGGCTGTTCTTATTTGTATTTCTAAATGTATTTTTATTTTATTTTTTCACAGGTGAACAAAAATTAGTTTTGAGCAAAATTAACCATGTTCCTTTTTATTCAGCTTGTCATTTTACCTTTCCAATATTTTCACTTAAGTTATTACTACTCTGCTCAATCATAGTATCTGTTCTAAATCATTGTTATTGAGCTATATTGTAAGATTTCTGGTAAATCATAGTATTTCTACTATATTATATTTTTCTTTCTAAATATATCATTTCTGCTATAGAGTAGTATTTCTGTAATGTTTAAGAATGTTTGGCTAAATATATTCTTTCTGTTATCTTATACTATTTCTCCGAAATTCTTGTATTTTTGGGAAGTTATCGTGTTTCTGGTAAGTTACAATATTTCTGCTAAGTTCTGCTATGCTATTGTATTTCTGCCAAGTATTATGTTTCCTCTAAGATATTGCAGTTCTGCTAAGTTACTACATTTTAGCAAAGTTCCTTTGTTTCTGCAAAGTTTTTACAATTTCTGCAACTTTTCAGCTTTTTCTGCTAGTTTCAGCAGACAGCTTCAGCATTACAGCATCCACACTGCATTTTCGCAGGAAATGCAAATTTTCTAGTTATTCTTCAAGTTGCTTCCGTGACGTTTTCATCGTAGAACTACTTCCACATTTTTTGTGCTATTTTCACCGTTCAAATTTTAAACTATTCTGCTATTTTTGCTCTTTCCGGCAATGACTTTTGGTATTTTCTGCTCTTTTACTTTTTAAAATATTAAGCTTTTTTCCTTTAATTTGTCCCATTGAAATGAATGGGAAACTTCCATAATTCTGCTAAAACTTACTCTTTTTGAAACTTAACTACTTTCTCATACTTTCGCCTAGAACAACCATTCAAATTTTAAAATGTTCACAAATTATTGGGCTATTCATGAATGATTCAGCTTTTTAATATCTGTTACCGTTTTCATCTTATCCCTCTTTAAGTTTTGAGTTTCATCTTTGTGATTTTTCACAAAATACATGCGTTGTTATGGTTGCTATGCAGTTGGTTCTAAGTGAGCCACTGTACCTTTGGCAATTTTCTCTTCATGTCCGAACAACTTCTTGCTACTTGCTCAATTTTCACTCAACTTCCACAAATTATACATCAAAACGTAGGTATTTTTGCTGGCTTTCAGATAATGTCACCATCATTGTTGTGAGATTTATAGAATTTTGGCAAATCTCCTCAGACCAACACAAAGTCTCAAAACTCTCCATAGAAAGTCAATGGAGAGTTTGTTCAAAATCACCGCTTGATTTCTGTAATGAGAGGCATATTCGAATCGTCATATCTCCTTAACGAAGCGAAGTTAAAACATGAGGCTTGTCCCAGTATATCTTCAGACACTCCTGACACTCACAATTCAAGAATTTTTTTCTCACCTATTACCGTTCTGAAATGAGTTAGACTTGTTTGAGGGTAGGAAATTCGTCCTTCGCTCAGATTTCTTCAGATTTCAACCTCTGGAAATGAGGCAATTTTTCTCTCGTCATATCTTTTTGATGGATTTCCACAGAGACCTGAAAATTTCCATGACTGTTCACCAAAGCCTGCTGTCTCTTACGGTGAAAGAATGATATTGATACTCCAAATAGATTTAGAGTTAGAAAGCGTTGTTTGAGGGCAAGTCAAGGCAGATTTCGCTTGCCTCTACTCAGTTATGGTGAATTAGAAGTCAAATATCTTCAATAATTCATATTTTAATGATAAATTGTCAACACTTTAAGATTCCCCATCTCTTCTGAACAAAACGTGTAAGAATGACTGTTCTAGCCCCTACGGTTAGGAAATTATGGCCATTTGTTTGAGAGGAATCCTCACTATGAGAAATTCACTGCAGAAATCCTGTCTCTGTGCTCTGTGTGTGTAAAAACGGCTGCACCTGTTTTGGCGGGAAAAAGTACACAGCCTCTCTGATTGGTGGATTCAAATTTAGCAGCTCCCAGGCTGGTTGACTGACCTAGAAACTTGATTTTCTCTCCCTGTGTGTGTGTGTGTGTGTGTGTGTGTGTGTGTGTGTGTGTGAGAGAGAGAGAGAGAGAGAGAGAGAGGGCGAGAGAGAGTTTTTATGGGAGCATCTTATTGTATAATTTAAATTCAATATATTTAGACTGGTTGACTGAATTTGATCCTGTGTGTGTGTCTCTCTGTGCTTGTGGGACTTTTTGCAGCTGTCCATTTTGCTTTTCCAATTTTTCTATTTAAGTTATTACTATTGTGCTAAGTCATAGCATT
Source organism: Oreochromis aureus (assembly GCF_013358895.1). Classification (NCBI taxonomy): domain Eukaryota; kingdom Metazoa; phylum Chordata; class Actinopteri; order Cichliformes; family Cichlidae; genus Oreochromis; species Oreochromis aureus. Next base: position 54,533,794 of record NC_052944.1, on the reverse strand, counting down.
TGTGCTGCTTTTCAGTATTTGTGCTAAATACAGCATTTCTGCTAAATCATACAATTTCTGCTATTTTATAAGATTTGTGCTAAATACAGCATTTGTGCTAAATCATACTATTTCTGCTATTTTATAGGATTTGTACTTAATATAATATTTCTGCTTAATTATAGTATTTCTGCCATTTTATAGTATTTGTGCTAAAACATAGTATTTCTACTAAATGCAGTATTTCTGGGTAATCATTGTATTTCTATATATTTCTGCCAGGTCCCCAGGGAGTCAGTCCTAATATTCAAATTTACATATCAGGACCTGGACGGCTTCCCAGCCAGCCAATCATATCTGAGTCCTGGCACATTCAAATTTGCATATTGGGACCTTCATGGCTTCTCAGCCAGCCAATCATATCTGAGTCCTGGCACATTTAAATTTGCATATTGGGGCATTCATGGCTTCCCAGCCAATCATATCTGAGTCCTGGCACATTCAAATTTGCATATTGTTGCCTTCATGGCTTCCCAGCCAGCCAATCATATCTGAGTCCTGGCACATTCAAATTTGCATATTGGGACCTTCATGGCTTCCCAGCCAGCCAATCATATCTGAGTCCTGGCACATTTAAATTTGCATATTGGGACCTTCGTGGCTTCTAAGCCCACCAATCATCTATGTCATATATCTCTAATATTTCATATTTTTATTTTAAATGGTCAGCATTTCAAGATTCCCCTATGTCTTCTGAATAAAATGGTCTAAGAATGACTGTTTTAGCCCCTACGGTTAGAAATTCATGGCTGTTTGTTTGAGGGAATTCTCACTATGAGAAATAGACTGCAAAAATCCTGTCTCTCTGTGCTGCATGTGTAAAAGCCTGCACTTGGTGCACCAGTTTTGGCGGGAAAAGCACACAGCCTCTCTGATTGGTGGATTCAAATTTAGCAGCTCCCAGGCTTGCAAGACTGACCTAGAAACATGCTGTTAACAGCCCCTGTTCACTTTCTGCTGCTGCTGCTGCTGTGTGTGTGTGTGTGTGTGTGTGTGTGTGTGTGTGTGTGTGTGTGTGTGTGTGTGTGTGTGTGTGAGAGAGAGAGAGAGAGAGAGATACACAGAAAGACCCTTTTTAGGGTAGCATCTCATTGTTGGATAAAAATGTAATATATTCAGACTGGTTGACTGGCATAGACCCTGCCTGTGTGTCTCCCTCCGTACATTTGTGTATCTATATTTGATTTCTTATGTATCTGTTGACTGTTCTTATTTGTTTTTCTTCTAAATGTATTTTTGTTTTATTTTTTCACAGGTGAATAACAAATAGTTTTCAGCGAACTTAACCATGTTCCTTTTTATTCAGCTTGTCATTTTACCTTTCCAATATTTTCACTTAAGCTATTACTATTCTGCTCAATCATAGTATCCCTTCTAAATCATTGTTATTAAGCTATATTGTAGGATTTCTGCTAAATCATAGTATTTCCACTATATTATATTTTTTCTTTCTAAATATAGCATTTCTGCTATAGAATAGTATTTCTGCTATGTTATAATATTTGTGCTAAACTGGAGTATTTTTGTTAAAACATAGTATTCATATAAAATTAAAATATTCATAGTATATTGCAGTGTCTCTGGTAAATCACAGCATTTCTGCTATGTTGTACTGTTTTTCTAAATCATAGTATTTCTGTAATGTTTAAGAATGTTTGGCTAAATATATTCTTTCTGTTATCTTATACAATTTCTCCTAAATTCTTGTATTTTTGACAAGTTATCGTGTTTCTGGTAAGTTACAATATTTCTGCTAAGTTCTGCTATGCTATTGTATTTCTGCCAAGTATTATGTTTCCTCTAAGATATTGCAGTTCTGCTAAGTCACTACATTTTAGCAAAGTTCCTTTGCTTCTGCAAAGTTTTTACAATTTCTGCAACTTTTCAGCTTTTTCAGCTAGTTTCAGCAGACAGCTTCAGCTTTAAAGCATCCACACTGCATTTTCGCAGGAAATGCAAATTTTTCTAGTTGTGTGGATGCTTTAAGCATCCACACTATTGAGTTCCTGTTTCTCTTTATTCTTTATTGTGTGGATGCTGGAGGCATCCACACTATTGAGTTCCTGTTTCTCTTTATTCTTTATTATTCTTGGTGTTTCCGTACGTTTTTCGCCGTGGATCTACTTCCACAATTTTCAGCCGATTTTCACCGTTCAAATTTTAAACTATTCTGCTAATTTTTCCCTTTCCGGCTATATCTTTTGGTATTTTATACTGTTATACTTTTTAAAATATTAAGCTTTTTCCTTTAATTTGTCCCATTGAAATGAATGGGAAACTTCCGCAATTCTGCTAAAACTTGCTTGTTTTTGAAACTTAACTACTTTTTCCTACTTTCACGTAGAACAACCATTCAAACTTTAAAATGTTCTCAAATTATTGGGCTATTCAGGAATAAATCAGCTTTTTCAAATCTTTTACCGTTTTACTTTTATGCCTCTTAAAGTTTTGAGTTGCAAAATTGTGATTTTCACAAAATACATGCGTTGTTATGGTTGCTATGCACTTGGCTTCCAGTGTGCCACTGAAGGTTTTGCAGTCTTCTCTTCATGTTTGAACAACTTCTTGCTACTTGCTCAATTTTCACTCAACTTCCACAAATTATACATCAAAACGTAGGTATTTTTGCTGGCTTTCTGAAAATGTCACTATCATGGTTGTGAGATTTATAGAATTTTGGCAAATCTCCTCAGACCAACACAAAGTCTCAAAACTCTCCATAGAAAGTCAATGGAGAGCTTGTTCAAAATCACCGCTTGATTTCTGCAATGAGAGGCATATTCGAATCGTCATATCTCCTTAACGAAGCGAAGTTAAAACATGAGGCTTGTCCCAGTATATCTTCAGACACTCCTGACGCTCACAATTCAAGAATTTCTTTCTCACCTATTACCGTTCTGAAATGAGTTAGACTTGTTTGAGGGTAGGAAATTCATCCCTCGCTCAGATTTCTTCAGATTTCAAACTCTGAAATGAACCACTTTTTTTCTCACGTCATATCTTTTAATGGATATCAACAGACACCTGAAAAATTTCAAGATTGTTCACCAAAGCCTGCTGTCTCTTACGGTGAAAAATGATATTGATACTCCAAATAGATTTAGAGTTAGAAAGCGTTGTTTGAGGGCAGGTCAAGGCAGTTTTTGCTTCGCCTCTACTCAGTTATGGTGCATTACAAGTCAAATATCTTTAAAATTCATATTTTAATGATAAATTGTCTACAGTGTAAGATTCCCCATCTCTTCTGAACAAAACGGTGTAAGAATGACTGTTCTAGCCCCTACGGTTAGGAAATTATGGTCATTTGTTTGAGAGGAATCCTCACTATGAGAAATTCACTGCAGAAATCCTGTCTCTGTGCTCTGTGTGTGTAAAAACGGCTGCACCTGTTTTGGCGGGAAAAAGTGCACAGGCTCTCTGATTGGTGGATTCAAATTCAGCAGCTCCCAGGCTGCTTGACTGAGCTAGAAACTTACTTCTCTCTCCCTGTGTGTGTGTGTGTGTGTGTGTGTGTGTGTGTGACAGAGAGAGAGAGCGAGAGAAAGAGAAAGCCGTTTTATGGGATGATCTCATTGTAAGATTCAAATTCAATATATTTAGACTGCTTGACTGAATTGGATCTTGTGTGTGTGTGTGTGTGTGTGTGTGTGTGTGTGTGTGTGTGACAGAGAGAGAGAGAGCGAGAGAGAGAGAAAGCCGTTTTATGGGATGATCTCATTGTAAGATTCAAATTCAATATATTTAGACTGGTTGACTGAATTGGATCTTGTGTGTGTGTGTGTGTGTGTGTGTGTGTGTGTGTGAGAGAGAGAGAGAGAGCGAGAGAGAGAGAAAGCCGTTTTATGGGATGATCTCATTGTAAGATTCAAATTCAATATATTTAGACTGGTTGACTGAATTGGATCTTGTGTGTGTGTGTGTGTGTGTGTGTGTGTGTGTGTGTGTGTGAGAGAGAGAGAGAGAGAGAGAGAGAGAAAGCCTTTTTATGGGATGATCTCATTGTAAGATTCAAATTCAATATATTTAGACTGGTTGACTGAATTGGATCTGTGTGTGTGTGTGTGTGTGTGTGTGTGTGTGTGTGTGTGAGAGAGAGAGAGAAAGCCTTTTATGGGATGATCTCATTGTAAGATTCAAATTCAATATATTTAGACTGGTTGACTGAATTGGATCCTGTGTGTGTGTGTGTGTGTGTGTGACAGAGAGAGAGAGAGAGAGAGAGAGAGAGAGAGAGAGAGAGAGAGAAAGCCTTTTTATGGGATGATCTCATTGTAAGATTCAAATTCAATATATTTAGACCGGTTGACTGAATTGGATCTTGTGTGTGTGTCTCTCTGTGCATGTGTGTTTCCATATTTGTCCATATTTGTGATTGTGTAGCTGTTATATTTTTTTTTTGCCGATTTTTTTTCATTTAACAAGTATATTTGAGGGACACTTAGCATGTTCAGCATAATTTCAGCTGTCCATTTTGCTTTTCCAATTTTTCTGGTTAAGTTATTACTATTGTGCTGAATCATACTATTTCTGCTATTTTATAAGATTTGTGCTAAATATAGTATTTCTGCCCAGTATAGTATTTCTGATTAATTATAGTTTTTCTACCAAATCATAGTACAGTATTTTTGCTTTTTATAGGATTTTTATAGGATATTTATGTTGCTTAATATAGTATTTCCGCTTTTTATGGGATTTTTGCTTAATATAGTACTTCCGCTTATTATAGGATTTGTGCTTAATATAGTATTTCTGCTAAATGTAGTATTTATGCTTAATCATAGTATTTCTATATATTTCTGCCAGGTCCCCAGGCAGCCAATCCTCTGTGAGGACTGAGGCATTCAAATTTACATATCAGGGCCTGCACGGCTTCCCAGCCAGCCAATCATATCTGAGGATGAGACATTCAAATTTACAAATCAGGGTCTGGACGGCTTCCCAGCTAGCCAATCATATCTGAGGTCTGCCCTTTCTTCTCTCGTCATATCTCAGCGACAGATGTACAAAGAGCAATGCAAATCACAGTCAAAGTACACCAAAGTACGCTGATTCACCCAGTACAAGAATTATGCTTCTAGTCCACCGAGTTTTTGAGTTACACGACGTTTTATAACTCCAAAAACGCGTTTTTCGCCTCTCACCGCAATCTAATTCTGACTGCTCATCACCCTGTTTTCCAGGCGCCGCTCTCTTTCCCAATTCTGCAAACATTTATGATTTTAGCAGCTTTTCTAATATGGACCTCAGATTCTTGTTAACACTCCATGGCACAAATACTCTTCCCTTTAGGCTCTGTGTATGTGTGTGTATCAATATTTCTCCCATTTTAAAGTATTACTCCTCCATAATTGTATTTCTGTTAAATCAAAGTACTTTTACTACATCTTAGTACTTCTGCTCAATCATAGTATTTCTGCTAAATCATAGTATTTTGCCAAATTATGGTTTTTGTGCCAAATCATAACATTTGTTTTATGTTATAGTATTACTACTAAGTGGAGGAATTTCTGTCATGTTACAGTATATGTGCTGATTACAGTATTTCTGCTAAATCATAGTATTTCTACTATATTATATTTTTCTTTCTAAATATATCATTTCTGCTATAGAGTAGTATTTCTGTAATGTTTAAGAATGTTTGGCTAAATATATTCTTTCTGTTATCTTATACAATTTCTCCTAAATTCTTGTATTTTTGGGAAGTTATCGTGTTTCTGGTAAGTTACAATATTTCTGATAAGTTCTGCTATGCTATTGTATTTCTGCCAAGTATTATGTTTCCTCTAAGATATTGCAGTTCTGCTAAGTTACTACATTTTAGCAACGTTCCTTTGCTTCTGCAAGTTTTTACAATTTCTGCAACTTTTCAGCTTTTTCAGCTAGTTTCAGCTGACAGCTTCAGCGTTCCAGCATCCACACTGCATTTTCGCAGGAAATGCAAATTTTTCTAGTTATTATTATTCTTCAAGTTGCTTCCGTACGTTTTTCGCCGTGGATCTACTTCCACAATTTTCAGCCGATTTTCACCGTTCAAATTTTAAACTATTCTGCTATTTCTGCTAATTCCGGCAATGACTTTTGCTATTTTCTGCTCTTATACTTTTTAAAATATTAAGCTTTTTTCCTTTAATTTGTCCCATTGAAATGAATGGGAAACTTCCGCAATTCTGCTAAAACTTACTCTTTTTTGAAACTTAACTACTTTGTCATACTTTCGCCTAGAACAACCATTCAAATTTTAAAATGTTCACAAATTATTGGGCTATTCATGAATGATTCAGCTTTTTCATATCTGTTACCGTTTTCATCTTATCCCTCTTTAAGTTTTGAGTTTCATCTTTGTGATTTTTCACAAAATACATGCGTTGTTATGGTTGCTATGCAGTTGGTTCTAAGTGAGCCACTGTACCTTTGGCAATTTTCTCTTCATGTCCGAACAACTTCTTGCTACTCGCTCAATTTTCACTCAACCCACACAAATTATACATCAAAACGTAGGTATTTTTGCTGGCTTTCAGAAAATGTCACTATCATTGTTGTGAGATTTATAGAATTTTGGCAAATCTCCTCAGACCAACACAAACTCAGAAAACTCTCCATAGAAAGTCAATGGAGAGTTTGTTCAAAATCATCGCTTGATTTCTGTAATGAGAGGCATATTCGAATCGTCATATCTCCTTAACGAAGCGAAGTTAAAACATGAGGCTTGTCCCCGTATATCTTCAGACACTCCTGACGATCACAATACAAGAATTTCTTTCTCACCTATTACCGTTCTGAAATGAGTTAGACTTGTTTGAGGGTAGGAAATTCGTCCTTCGCTCAGATTTCTTCAGCTTTCAAACTCTGGAAATGAACCACTTTTTTCTCTCGTCATATCTTTTTAATGGATTTCCACAGAGACCTGAAACTTTCCATGACTGTTCACCAAAGCCTGCTGTCTCTTACGGTGAAAGAATGATATTGATACTCCAAATAGATTTAGAGTTAGAGAGCGTTGTTTGAGGGCAAGTCAAGGCAATTTTTGCTTTGCTCTACTCAGTTATGGTGCATTAGAAGTCAAATATCTTTAATAATTCATATTTTAATGATAAAGTCTCTACACTTTAAGATTCCCCCATCTCTTCTGAACAAAACGGTGTAAGAATGACCGTTCTAGCCCCTACGGTTAGGAAATTATGGCCATTTGTTTGAGGGGAGTCGTCATTATGAGAAATAGACTGCAAAAGTCCTGTGTCTCTCTGTGCTGCGTGCACCTGTTTTGGCGGGAAAAAGTGCACAGGCTCTCTGATTGGTGGATTCAAATTCAGCAGCTCCCAGGCTGCTTGACTGAGCTAGAAACTTACTTCTCTCTCCCTGTGTGTGTGTGTGTGTGTGTGTGTGTGTGTGAGACAGAGAGAGAGAGAGAGAGAGGGCGAGAGAGAGTTTTTATTGGAGCATCTTATTGTATGATTTAAATTCAATATATTTAGACTGGTTGACTGAATTTGATCCTGTGTGTGTCTCTCTGTGCTTGTGGGACTTTTTGCAGCTGTTCATTTTGCTTTTCCAATTTTTCTATTTAAGTTATTACTATTGTGCTAAGTCATAGCATTTGTGCTGCTTTTCAGTATTTGTGCTAAATACAGCATTTCTGCTAAATCATACTATTTCTGCTATTTTATAAGATTTGTGCTAAATACAGCATTTGTGCTAAATCATACTATTTCTGCTATTTTATAGGATTTGTACTTAATATAATATTTCTGCTTAATTATAGTATTTGTGCTAAAACATAGTATTTCTACTAAACGCAGTATTTCTGGGTAATCATAGTATTTCTATGTATTCCTGCCAGCTCCTCAGGAAGCCAATCCTCTGTGAGGACTGTAATTTTCAAATTGACATATCAAGTCATGCACGGCTTCCCAGCCAGCCAATCATATCTGAGTCCTGGCACATTCAAATTTGCATATTGGGACCTTCATGGCTTCCCAGCCAGCCAATCATATCTGAGTCCTGGCACATTTAAATTTGCATATTGTTCCCTTCATGGCTTCCCAGCCAGCCAATCATATCTGAGTCCTGGCACATTTAAATTTGCATATTGGGACCTTCATGGCTTCTAAGCCCACCAATCATCTATGTCATATATCTCTAATATTTCATATTTTTATTTTAAATGGTCAGCATTTCAAGATTCCCCTATGTCTTCTGAATAAAATGGTCTAAGAATGACTGTTTTAGCCCCTACGGTTAGAAATTTATGGCTGTTTGTTTGAGGGGAATTCTCACTATGAGAAATAGACTGCAAAATCCTGTCTCTCTCTGTGCTGCATGTGTAAAGGCCTGAACTTAGTGCACCAGTTTTGGCGGGAAAAAGTACACAGCCTCTCTGATTGGTGGATTCAAATTTAGCAGCTCCCAGGCTGCTTGAATGACCTAGAAAGTTGCTCCTCTCTCCTGTGTGTGTGTGTGTGTGTGTGTGTGTGTGTGTGTGTGTGTGTGTGTGTGTGAGACAGAGAGAGAGAGAGAGAGAGAGAGAGAGAGTTTTTATGGGAGCATCTTATTGTATGATTTAAATTCAATATATTTAGACTGGTTGACTGAATTTGATCCTGTGTGTGTCTCTCTGTGCTTGTGGGACTTTTTGCAGCTGTCCATTTTGCTTTTCCAATTTTTCTATTTAAGTTATTACTATTGTGCTAAGTCATAGCATTTGTGCTGCTTTTCAGTATTTGTGCTAAATACAGCATTTCTGCTAAATCATACTATTTCTGCTATTTTATAAGATTTGTGCTAAATACAGCATTTGTGCTAAATCATACTATTTCTGCTATTTTATAGGATTTGTACTTAATATAATATTTCTGCTTAATTATAGTATTTGTGCTAAAACATAGTATTTCTACTAAACGCAGTATTTCTGGGTAATCATAGTATTTCTATGTATTCCTGCCAGCTCCTCAGGAAGCCAATCCTCTGTGAGGACTGTAATTTTCAAATTGACATATCAAGTCATGCACGGCTTCCCAGCCAGCCAATCATATCTGAGTCCTGGCACATTCAAATTTGCATATTGGGACCTTCATGGCTTCCCAGCCAGCCAATCATATCTGGGTCCTGGCACATTCAAATTTGCATATTGTTACCTTCATGGCTTCCCAGCCAGCCAATCATATCTGAGTCCTGGCACATTTAAATTTGCATATTGGGACCTTCGTGGCTTCTAAGCCCACCAATCATCTATGTCATATATCTCTAATATTTCATATTTGTATTTCAAATGGTCAACATTTCAAGATTCCCCCATGTCGTCTGAACACAACGGTCTAAGAATGACCGTTTTAGCCCCTACGGTTAGGGATTTATGGCTGTTTGTTTGAGGGGAGTCCTCACTATGAGAAATAGACTGCAAAAATCCTGTCTCTCTCTGTGCTGCATGTGTAAAGGCCTGCACTTGGTGCACCAGTTTTGGCGGGAAAAAGCACACAACCTCTCTGATTGGTGGATTCAAATTGAGAAGCTCACAGCAGTTTGACTGACCTAGAAACATGCTGTTAACAGCCCCTGTTCACTTGCTGCTGCTGCTGTGTGTGTGTGTGTGTGTGTGTGTGTGTGTGTGTGTGTGTGTGTGTGTGTGTGTGTGTGTGTGTGTGTGTGTGTGTGTGTGTGTGTGTGTGAGAGAGAGAGAGAGAGAGAGAGAAAGAAAGACACACACAAAGACCTTTTTAGGGCAGCATCTCATTGGTCGATAAAAATATAATATATTCAGACTGGTTGACTGGCATAGACCCTGTTTGTGTGTGTCTCTCACTGTACATTTGTGTATCCATATTTGATTTTCTGTGTATTTGGTGATTTGTGTATCCATATTTGATTTTGTGTATCTGTTGGCTTTTCTTATTTTTTTTTTTTTTCTAAATGAATTTTTATTTTATTTTTTTCACAGGTGAACAAAAATTAGTTTTGAGCGAACTTAACCATGTTCCTTTTATTCAGCTTATCATTTTACCTTTCCAATATTTTCACTTAAGTTATTACTATTCTGCTCAATCATATTATCTGTTCTAAATCATTGTTATTAAGCTATATTGTAGGATTTCAGCTAAATCATAGTATTTCTACTATATTATATTTTTCTTTCTAAATATAGCATTTCTGCTATAGAATAGTGTTTCTGCTATATTATAATATTTGTGCTAAACTGGAGTATTTTTGCTAAAACATAGTATTTATATAAAATTACAATATTCATAGTATATTACAGTGTCTCTGGTAAATCACAGCATTTCTGCTATGTTGTACTGTTTTTCTAAATCATAGTATTTCTGTAATGTTTAAGAATGTTTGGCTAAATATATTCTTTCTGTTATCTTATACTATTTCTCCTAAATTCTTGTATTTTTGAGAAGTTATCGTGTTTCTGGTAAGTTACAATATTTCTGCTAAGTTCTGCTATGCTATTGTATTTCTGCCAAGTATTATGTTTCCTCTAAGATATTGCAGTTCTGCTAAGTTACTACATTTTAGCAAAGTTCCTTTGCTTCTGCAAAGCTTTTACAATTTCTGCAACTTCTCAGCTTTTTCAGCTAGTTTCAGCAGAAAGCTTCAGCTTTAAAGCATCCACACTGCATTTTCGCAGGAAATGCAAATTTTTCTAGTTGTGTGGATGCTTTAAGCATCCACACTATTGAGTTCCTGTTTCTCTTTATTCTTTATTATTATTATTATTATTATTCTTCAAGTTGCTTCCGTGACGCGTTTTTCGCGTGGATCTACTTCCACAATTTTCAGCCGATTTTCACCGCTCAAATTTTAAACTATTCTGCTATTTTTGCTCTTTCGGCAATGACTTTTGGTATTTTCTGCTATTATACTTTTTAAAATATTAAGTTTTTTTCCTTTAATTTGTCCCATTGAAATGAATGGGAAACTTCCATAATTCTGCTAAAACTTGCTTGTTTTTGAAACTTAACTACTTTCTCATACTTTCGCCTAGAACAACCATTCAAACTTTAAAATGTTCACAAATTATTGGGCTATTCATGAATGATTCAGCTTTTTCATATTTGTTACCGTTTTCATCTTATCCTCTTTAAGTTTTGAGTTGCAAAATTATGATTTTTCACAAAATACATGCGTTGTTATGGTTGCTATGCACTTGGCTTCCAGTGTGCCACTGAAGGTTTCGCAGTCTTCTCTTCATGTCCGAACAACTTCTTGCTACTTGCTCAATTGTCACTCAACTTCCACAAATTATACATCAAAACGTAGGTATTTTTGCTGGCTTTCCGAAAATGTCACTATCATTGTTGTGGGATTTATAGAATTTTGGCAAATCTCCTCAGACCAACACAAAGTCGCAAAACTCTCCATAGAAAGTCAATGGAGAGCTTGTTCAAAATCACCGCTTGATTTCTGTAATGAGAGGCATATTCGAATCGTCATATCTCCTTAACGAAGCAAAGTTAAGACATAAGGCTTGTCCCAGTATATCTTCAGACACTCCTGACGCTCACAATTCAAGAATTATTTTCTCACCTATTACCGTTCTGAAATGAGTTAGACTTGTTTGAGGGTAGGAAATTCGTCCTTCGCTCAGATTTCTTCAGATTTCAAACTCTGGAAATGAACCACTTTTTTCTCTCGTCATATCTTTTTAATGGATTTCCACAGAGACCTGAAAATTTCCATGACTGTTCACCAAAGCCTGCTGTCTCTTACGGTGAAAGAATGATATCGATACTCCAAATAGATTTAGAGTTAGAAAGCGTTGTTTGAGGGCAAGTCAAGGCAGATTTTGCTTGCCTCTACTCAGTTATGGTGCATTAGAAGTCAAATATCGTCAATAATTCATATTTTAATGATAAATCGTTAACACTGGAAGATTCCCCCATCTCTTCTGAACAAAACGGTGTAAGAATGACTGTTCTAGCCCCTACGGTTAGGAAATTATAGCCATTTGTTTGAGAGGAATCCTCACTATGAGAAATTCACTGCAGAAATCCTGTCTCTGTGCTCTGTGTGTGTAAAACGGCTGCACCTGTTTTGGCGGAAAAACTACACAGCCTCTCTGATTGGTGGATTCAAATTTAGCAGCTCCCAGGCTGCTTGACTGACCTAGAAACTTGATTTTCTCTCCCGTGTGTGTGTGTGTGTGTGTGTGTGTGTGTGTGTGTGTGTGTGTGTGTGTGTGTAAGACAGAGAGAGAGAGATAGAGAGGGCGAGAGAGAGGTTTTATGGGAGCATCTTATTGTATGATTTAAATTCAATATATTTGGACTGGTTGACTGAATTTGATCCTGTGTGTTTCTCTCTGTGCTTGTGGGACTTTTTGCAGCTGTCCATTTTGCTTTTCCAATTTTTCTATTTAAGTTATTACTATTGTGCTAAGTCATAGCATTTGTGCTGCTTTTCAGTATTTGTGCTAAATACAGCATTTCTGCTAAATCATACTATTTCTGCTATTTTATAAGATTTGTGCTAAATACAGCATTTGTGCTAAATCATACTATTTCTGCTATTTTATAGGATTTGTACTTAATATAATATTTCTGCTTAATTATAGTATTTGTGCTAAAACATAGTATTTCTACTAAACGCAGTATTTCTGGGTAATCATAGTATTTCTATGTATTCCTGCCAGCTCCTCAGGAAGCCAATCCTCTGTGAGGACTGTAATTTTCAAATTGACATATCAAGTCATGCACGGCTTCCCAGCCAGCCAATCATATCTGAGTCCTGGCACATTCAAATTTGAATATTGGGACCTTCATGGCTTCTCAGCCAGCCAATCATATCTGAGTCCTGGCACATTTAAATTTGAATATTGGGACCTTCATGGCTTCTCAGCCAGCCAATCATATCTGAGTCCTGGCACATTTAAATTTGCATATTGTTGCCTTCATGGCTTCCCAGCCAGCCAATCATATCTGAGTCCTGGCACATTTAAATTTGCATATTGGGACCTTCGTGGCTTCTAAGCCCACCAGTTATCTATGTCATATATCTCTAATATTTCATATTTTTATTTTAAATGGTCAGCATTTCAAGATTCCCCTATGTCTTCTGAATAAAATGGTCTAAGAATGACTGTTTTAGCCCCTACGGTTAGAAATTTATGGCTGTTTGTTTGAGGGGAATTCTCACTATGAGAAATAGACTGCAAAAATCCTGTCTCTCTCTGTGCTGCCTGTGTAAAAGCCTGCACTTAGTGCACCAGTTTTGGCGGGAAAAAGCACACAGCCTCTCTGATTGGTGGATTCAAATTGAGAAGCTCACAGCTGTTTGACTGACCTAGAAACATGCTGTTAACAGCCCCTGTTCCTGCTGCTGCTGCTGCTGCTGCTGTGTGTGTGTGTGTGTGTGTGTGTGTGTGTGTGTGTGTGTGTGTGTGTGTGTGTGTGTGTGAGAGAGAGAGAGAGAGAGAGAGAGAGAGAAGAAAGACACACACAAAGACCTTTTTAGGGCAGCATCTCATTGGTGGATAAAAATATAATATATTCAGACTGGTTGACTGGCATAGACCGTTTGTGTGTTTCTCTCACTGTACATTTGTGTATCCATATTTGATTTTCTGTGTATTTGGTGAATAGTGTATCCATATTTGATTTTGTGTATCTGTTGGCTGTTCTTATTTTTTTTCTAAATGTATTTTTATTTTATTTTTTCACAGGTGAACAAAAATTAGTTTTGAGCGAACTTAACCATGTTCCTTTTATTCAGCTTATCATTTTACCTTTCCAATATTTTCACTTAAGTTATTACTATTCTGCTCAATCATATTATCTGTTCTAAATCATTGTTATTAAGCTATATTGTAGGATTTCAGCTAAATCATAGTATTTCTACTATATTATATTTTTCTTTCTAAATATAGCATTTCTGCTATAGAATAGTGTTTCTGCTATATTATAATATTTGTGCTAAACTGGAGTATTTTTGCTAAAACATAGTATTTATATAAAATTACAATATTCATAGTATATTACAGTGTCTCTGGTAAATCACAGCATTTCTGCTATGTTGTACTATTTTTCTAAATCATAGTATTTCTGTAATGTTTAAGAATGTTTGGCTAAATATATTCTTTCTGTTATCTTATACTATTTCTCCTAAATTCTTGTATTTTGAGAAGTTATCATGTTTCTGGAAAGTTACAATATTTCTGCTAAGTTCTGCTATGCTATTGTATTTCTGCCAAGTATTATGTTTCCTCTAAGATATTACAGTTCTGCTAAGTTACTACATTTTAGCAAAGTTCCTTTGCTTCTGCAAAGTTTTTACAATTTCTGCAATTTTTCAGCTTTTTCAGCTATTTTCAGCAGATAGCTTCAGCTTTAAGCATCCACACTGCATTTTCGCAGGAAATGCAAATTTTTCTAGTTATTATTATTATTCTTCAAGTTGCTTCCGTACGTTTTTCGCCGTGGATCTACTTCCACAATTTTCAGCCGATTTTCACCGTTCAAATTTTAAACTATTCTGCTATTTCTGCTAATTCCGGCAATGACTTTTGCTATTTTTTGCTCTTATACTTTTTAAAATATTAAGCTTTTTATGCTTTTTTTTGTCCCATTGAAATGAATGGAAAACTTCCAAAATTCTGCTAAAACTTGCTTGTTTTTGAAACTTAACTACTTTCTCATACTTTCGCCTAGAACAACCATTCAAATTTTAAAATGTTCACAAATTATTGGGCTATTCATTAATGATTCAGCTTTTTCATATCTGTTACCGTTTTCATCTTATCCCTCTTTAAGTTTTGAGTTGCAAAATTGTGATTTTTCACAAAATACATGCGTTGTTATGGTTGCTATGCAGTTGGTTCTAAGTGAGCCACTGTACCTTTGGCAATTTTCTCTTCATGTCCGAACAACTTCTTGCTACTTGCTCAATTTTCACTCAACTTCCACAAATTATACATCAAAACGTAGGTATTTTTGCTGGCTTTCAGAAAATGTCACTATCATGGTTGTGAGATTTATAGAATTTTGGCAAATCTCCTCAGACCAACACTAAGTCACAAAACTCTCCATAGAAAGTCAATGGAGAGTTTGTTCAAAATCACCGCTTGATTTCTGTAATGAGAGGCATTTTCGAATCGCCATATCTCCTTAACGAAGCTAAGTTAAGACATAAGGCTTGTCCCAGTATATCTTCAGACACTCCTGACGCTCACAATTCAAGAATTTCTTTCTCACCTATTACCGTTCTGAAATGAGTTAGACTTGTTTGAGGGTAGGAAATTCGTCCTTCGCTCAGATTTCTTCAGATTTCAAACTCTGGAAATGAACCACTTTTTTCTCTCGTCATATCTTTTAATGGATTTCCACAGAGACCTGAAAATTTCCATGATTGTTCACCAAAGCCTGCTGTCTCTTACGGTGAAAGAATGATATTGATACTCCAAATAGATTTAGAGTTAGAAAGCGTTGTTTGAGGGCAAGTCAAGGCAGTTTTTGCTTTGCTCTACTCAGTTATGGTGCATTAGAAGTCAAATATCTTTAATAATTCATATTTTAATGATAAATTGTCAACACTTTGAGATTCCCCCATCTCTTCTGAACAAAACGGTGTAAGAATGACTGTTCTAGCCCCTACGGTTAGGAAATTATGGCCATTTGTTTGAGAGGAATCCTCACTATGAGAAATACACTGCAGAAATCCTGTCTCTGTGCTCTGTGTGTGTAAAAACGGCTGCACCTGTTTTGGCGGGAAAAAGTACACAGCCTCTCTGATTGGTGGATTCAAATTTAGCAGCTCCCAGGCTGCTTGACTGACCTAGAAACTTGCTTCTCTCTCCTATATGTGTGTGTGTGTGTGTGTGTGTGTGTGTGTGTGTGTGTGACAGAGAGAGAGAGAAAGGGAGGGCGAGAGAGAGTTTTTATGTGAGCATCTTATTATATGATTTAAATTCAATATATTTAGACTGGTTGACTGAATTTCATCCTGTGTGTGTCTCTCTGTGCATGTGTGTTTCCATATGTGTCCATATTTGTGATTGTGTCACTGTTATACTTTTTTTGCTGATTTTTTTCATTTAACAATTACATTTGAGGGACCCTTAGCATGTTCAGGATTCTTTCAGCTGTCCATTTTGCTTTTCCAATTTTTCTATTTAAGTTATTACTATTGTGTTGAGTCATAGCATTTCTGCTGCTTTTCAGTATTTGTGCTAAATACAGCATTTCTGCAAAATCATACTATGTCTGCTATTTTATGAGATTTGTGCTAAATACAGCATTTCTGCTAAATCATGCTCTTTCTGCTATTTCATAAGATTTGTGCTAAATATAGTGTTTCTGCTATTTCTGCCAAATTTAGTATTTTTGATTAATTAGGTTTTTCTACCAAATCATAGTACAGTTTTACTGCTTTTTATAGGATTTTTAGAGGATATTTATATTGCTTAATATAGTATTTCTGCTTTTTATAGGATTTGTGCTTAATATAGTTTTTCTAAAAAATGTAGTATTTATGCTTAATCATACTATTTGTATATATTTCTGCCAGGTCCCCAGGCAGCTAATCCTCTGTGAGGACTGATACATACAAATACATATCAGGGCCTGCACGGCTTCCCAGCCAGCCAATCATATCTGGGGTCTGCCCTTTCTTCTCTCGTCATATCTCAGCGACAGATGTACAAAGAGCAATGCAAATCACAGTCAAAGTACACGAAAGTACGCTGATTCACCCAGTACAAGAATTATGCTTCTAGTCCACCTAGTTTTTGAGTTACACGACATTTTGTAACTGCAAAAAGCGGCGCGCCGCCTCTCACCGCAATCTGATTCTGACTGCTCATCACCCTGTTTTCCGGTGCTCGCTCTCTTTCCCAGTGGCGCAGTTGGTAATGACACAGGTCTGCAACCCAAAGGTCATGGGTTCAATTACACCTTGGGCAACATGTGTTTTTTCCTACAAATTAATACACTATCACAGACCACTAATTCATATTCATCATTTATTACAATTCTGCAACCTTTTATGATTTTAGCAGCTTTTGTAATATGGACCTCAGATTCTTGTTAACACTCCATGGCACAAATACTGTTCCGTTTAGGCTCTGTGTGTGTGTGTGTGTGTGTGTGTGTGTGTGTGTGTGTGTGTGTGTGTGTGAGAGAGAGAGAGCGAGAGCGAGCGAGAGAGCCTTTTGATGGGAGCATCTAATTATATCACTTAAATTCAACATATTTAGACTGGTTGACTGAATTTGGTCCTGTGTGTGTCTCTCTGTGCATGTGTGTTTCCATATGTGCCCATATTTGTGATTGTGTGACTGTTATACTTTTTTTGCTGATTTTTTTTTCAATTAACAATTAGATTTGAGGGACCCTTAGCATGTTCAGGATTTTTCCAGCTGTCCATTTTGCTTTTCCAATTTTTCTATAAGTTATTACTGTTGTGCTAAGTCATAGCATTTCTGCTGCTTTTTAGTATTTCTGCTAAATACAGCATTTCTGCTAAATCATACTATTTCTGCTATTTTATGAGATTTGTGCCAAATACAGCATTTCTGCTAAATCATACTATTTCTGCTATTTCATAAGATTTGTACTAAATATAGTGTTTCTGCCAAATATAGTATTTCTGCTTAATTATAGTATTTCTGCCATTTTATAGTATTTGTGCTAAAACATAGTATTTCTACTAAATGTAGTATTTATGCTTAATCATACTATTTGTATATATTTCTGCCAGGTCCCCAGGCAGCTAATCCTCTGTGAGGACTGATACATATAAAATTTACATATCAGGGCCTGCACGGCTTCCCAGCCAGCCAATAATATCTGAGGTCTGCCCTTTCTTCTCTCGTCATATCTCAGCGACAGATGTACAAAGAGCAATGAAAATCACAGTCAAAGTACACGAAAGTACGCTGATTCACCCAGTACAAGAATTATGCTTCTAGTCCACCTAGTTTTTGAGTTAAACGACGTTTTGTAACTGCAAAAAACGGCGTTTTTCACCTCTCACCGCAATCTGATTCTGACTGCTCATCACCCTGTTTTCCAGGCTCTCACTCTCTTTCCCAGTGGCGCAGTTGGTAATGACACAGGTCTGCAACCCAAAGGTCATGGGTTCAATTACACCTTGGGCAACGTGTTTTTTCCCTACAAATTAATACACTATCACAGACCACTAATTCATATTCATCATTTATTACAATTCTGCAAACTTTTATGATTTTAGCAGCTTTTGTAATATGGACCTCAGATTCTTGTTAACACTCCATGGCACAAATACTGTTCCCTTTAGGCTCTGTGTATGTGTGTGTGTATCAATATTTCTCCCATTTTAAAGTATTACTCCTCCATAATTGTATTTCTGTTAAATCAAAGTATTTTTACTACATCTTAGTACTTCTGCTCAATCATAGTATTTCTGCTAAATCATAGTATTTTGCCAAATTATGGCTTTTTGTGCCAAATCATAACATTTGTTTTATGTTATAGTATTACTACTAAGTGGAGGAATTTCTGTCATGTTACAGTATATGTGCTGATTACAGTATTTCTGCTAAATCAGAATCAGAATCAGAATTGTGTTTATTGGCCAAGTATATGTGCAGACAAATACAAGGAATTTGGTTCCGGCAGATGGTGGCTATCAAGCACAGCAATGTAAAAACACACACACACACACACACACACACACACACACACACACACACACACACACGTCTATATATACATTACACATGCATACACATACATACACAAAGCTGTGTAAACCAACTATAAATAACTAAACTTATGTACATAAAATACAGAAATGAAATGAGGTGGAATGAATACTACAGAATGTACATAAGGTGCAGTTGCAGTCTGGCAGTGGGGAGCAGTGTGACAGGTCAACTGTTTAGGAGGGAGATGACGAGGGAAAGAAACTGTTCCTGTGTCGGGTGGTCTTGGTTTGCAGGCTTCTGTATCGTCTGCCAGAGGGTAGCAGGTCAAAAGTCTGTGTCCAGGGTGTGAGGGGTCTGTGATGATTTTCCTGCCCGTTTCCTGGTTCTTGAGAGGTACAGATGCTGGATGGAGGGCAGGGGGCACCAATGATCCTTTCTGCTGCCCGTACAGTCCGCTGCAGTCTGCTCCTGTCCTGTTTAGTGGCTGTTTAGTATTTCTACTATATTATATTTTTCTTTCTAAATATAGCATTTCTACTATATAACTGTATTACTGCTATGCTATAATATTTGTGCTAAACCAGAGTATTTCTGCTGAAACATAGTATTTCTGCCGAATGATAGTATTTCTGTCAAATTACAGTATTTGTGCTAAAACATAGTATTTTTTAAAAAAATTCAATATTAATAGTAAATTACAGTGTCTCTGGTAAATCGCAGCATTTCTGCTATGTTGTACTGTTTTTCTAAATCATAGTATTTCTGTAATGTTTAAGAATGTTTGGCTAAATATATTCTTTCTGTTATCTTATACTATTTCTCCTAAATTCTTGTATTTTTGAGAAGTTATCATGTTTCTGGTAAGTTACAATATTTCTGCTAAGTTCTGCAATGCTATTGTATTTCTGCCAAGTATTATGTTTCCTCTGAGATATCGCAGTTCTGCTAAGTTATTACATTTTAGCAAAGTTCCTTTGCTTCTGCAAAGTTTTTACAAATTCTGCAACTTTTCAGCTTTTTCTGCTAGTTTCAGCAGACAGCTTCAGCATTACAGCATCCACACTGCATTTTCGCAGGAAATGCAAATTTTTCTAGTTATTATTATTATTCTAGTTGCTTCCGTACACTTTTCGCCGTTGAACTACTTCCACAATTTTCAGCCGATTTTCACCGTTCAAATTTTAAACTATTCTGCTCTTTTTGCTCTTTCCGGCAATATCTTTTGGTATTTTATACTATTATACTTTTTAAAATATTACGTTTTTTTCCTTTAATTTGTCCCATTGAAATGAATGGGAAACTTCTGCTATTCTGCTAAAACTTGCTTGTTTTTGAAACTTAACTACTTTTTCCTACTTTCACGTAGAACAACCATTCAAACTTTAAAATGTTCTCAAATTATTGGGCTATTCAGGAATAAATCAGCTTTTTCAAATCTTTTACCGTTTTACTTTTATGCCTCTTAAAGTTTTGAGTTGCAAAATTGTGATTTTCACAAAATACATGCGTTGTTATGGTTGCTATGCACTTGGCTTCCAGTGTGCCACTGAAGGTTTTGCAGTCTTCTCTTCATGTCCGAACAACTTCTTGCTACTTGCTCAATTTTCACTCAACTTCCACAAATTATACATCAAAACGTAGGTATTTTTGCTGGCTTTCCGAAAATGTCACTATCATGGTTGTGAGATTTATAGAATTTTGGCAAATCTCCTCAGACCAACACAAAGTCTCAAAACTCTCCATAGAAAGTCAATGGAGAGCTTGTTCAAAATCACAGCTTGATTTCTGTAATGAGAGGCATATTCGAATCGTCATATCTCCTTAACGAAGCAAAGTTAATACATGAGGCTTGTCCCGGTATATCTTCAGACACTCCTGACGCTCACAATTCAAGAATTTCTTTCTCACCTATTACCGTTCTGAAATGAGTTAGACTTGTTTGAGGGTAGGAAATTTCGTCCTTCGCTCAGATTTCTTCAGCTTTCAAACTCTGGAAATGAACCACTTTTTTTCTCTCGTCATATCTGTTTGATAGATTTCCACAAAGACCTGAAAATTTTCATGACTGTTCACCAAAGCCTGCTGTCTCTTACGGTGAAAAAATGATATTGATACTCCAAATAGATTTAGAGTTAGAAAGCGTTGTTTGAGGGCAGGTCAAGGCAGTTTTTGCTTCGCCTCTACTCAGTTATGGTGCATTACAAGTCAAATATCTTTAAAAATTCATATTTTAATGATAAATTGTGAACACTGTAAGATTCCCCATCTCTTCTGAACAAAAGCGTGTAAGAATGACCGTTCTAGCCCCTACGGTTAGGAAATTATGGCCATTTGTTTGAGAGGAATCCTCACTATGAGAAATTCACTGCAGAAATCCTGTCTCTGTGCTCTGTGTGTGTAAAACGGCTGCACCTGTTTTGGCGGGAAAAAGTGCACAGGCTCTGTGATTGGTGGATTCAAATTTAGCAGCTCCCAGGCTGCTTGACTGAGCTAGAAACTTACTTCTCTCTCCTGTGTGTGTGTGTGTGTGTGTGTGTGTGTGTGTGTGTGTGTGTGTGTGTGTGTGTGTGTGTGAGAGAGAGAGAGAGAGAGAGAGAGAGAGAGAGAAAGCCGTTTTATGGGATGATCTCATTGTAAGATTCAAATTCAATATATTTAGACTGCTTGACTGAATTGGATCTTTGTGTGTGTGTGTGTGTGTGTGTGTGTGTGTGTGTGTGTGTGTGTGTGACAGAGAGAGAGAGAGAGAGAGAGAGAGAATGCCTTTTTATGGGATGATCTCATTGTAAGATTCAAATTCAATATATTTAGACTGGTTGACTGAATTGGATCTTGTGTGTGTGTGTGTGTGTGTGTGTGTGTGTGTGTGTGTGTGTGTGTGTGAGAGAGAGAGAGAGAGAGAGAGAGAGAAAGTCTTTTATGGGATGATCTCATTGTAAGATTTAAATTCAATATATTTAGACTGGTTGACTGAATTGGATTTTTTGTGTGTGTGTGTGTGTGTGTGTGTGTGTGTGTGTGTGTGTGAGAGAGAGAGAGAGAGAGAGAGAGAGAGAGAAAGCCTTTTATGGGATGATCTCATTGTAAGATTCAAATTCAATATATTTAGACTGGTTGACTGAATTGGATCTTGTGTGTGTGTGTGTGTGTGTGTGTGTGTGTGACAGACAGAGAGAGAGAGAGAGAGAGAGAGAGAGAGAGAGAGAGAAAGCCTTTTTATGGGATGATCTCATTGTAAGATTTAAATTCAATATATTTAGACTGCTTGACTGAATTGGATCTTGTGTGTGTGTGTGTGTGTGTGTGACAGAGAGAGAGAGGGAGAGAGAGAGAGAGAGAGAGAGAAAGCCTTTTTATGGGATGATCTCATTGTAAGATTCAAATTCAATATATTTAGACTGGTTGACTGAATTGGATCTTGTGTGTGTGTGTGTCTGTGTGTGTGTGTGTGACAGAGAGCGAGAGGGAGAGAGAGAGAGAGAGAGAGAGAGAGAGAGAGAGAAAGCCTTTTTATGGGATGATCTCATTGTAAGATTCAAATTCAATATATTTAGACTGGTTGACTGAATTGGATCTTGTGTGTGTCTCTCTCTGTGCATGTGTGTTTCCATATGTGTCCATATTTATGATTGTGTAGCTGTTATATATTTTGTTTTTTGCCGATTTTTTTCTTTTAACAAGTATATTTGAGGGACCCTCAACATGTTCAGCATTTTTTCAGCTGTCCATTTTGCTTTTCCAATTTTTCTGTTTAAGTTATTACTATTGTGCTAAATCATAGCATTTCTGCTGTTTTATAAGATTTGTGCTAAATATACTATTTCTGATTAATTATAGTTTTTCTACCAAATCATAGTACAGTATTTTTGCTTTTTATAGGATTTTTATAGGATATTTATGTTGCTTAATATAGTATTTCCGCTTTTTATAGGATTTTTGCTTAATATAGTACTTCTGCTTATTATAGGATTTGTGCTTAATATAGTATTTCTGCTAAATGTAGTATTTATGCTTAATCATAGTATTTCTATATATTTCTGCCAGGTCCCCAGGCAGCCAATCGTCTGTGAGGACTGAGGCATTCAAATTTACATATCAGGGCCTGCACGGCTTCCCAGCCAGCCAATCATATCTGAGGGATGAGACATTCAAATTTACAAATCAGGGTCTGGACGGCTTCCCAGCTAGCCAATCATATCTGAGGTCTGCCCTTTCTTCTCTCGTCATATCTCAGCGACAGATGTACAAAGAGCAATGCAAATCACAGTCAAAGTACACCAAAAGTACGCTGATTCACCCAGTACAAGAATTATGCTTCTAGTCCACCGAGTTTTTGAGTTACACGACGTTTTATAACTCCAAAAAACGGCGTTTTTTCGCCTCTCACCGCAATCTAATTCTGACTGCTCATCACCCTGTTTTCCAGGCGCTCGCTCTCTTTCCCAATTCTGCAAACATTTATGATTTTAGCAGCTTTTCTAATATGGACCTCAGATTCTTGTTAACACTCCATGGCACAAATACTCTTCCCTTTAGGCTCTGTGTGTGTGTGTATCAATATTTCTCCCATTTTAAAGTATTACTCCTCCATAATTGTATTTCTCTTAAATCAAAGTACTTTTACTACATCTTAGTACTTCTGCTCAATCATAGTATTTCTGCTAAATCATAGTATTTTGCCAAATTATGGTTTTTGTGCCAAATCATAACATTTGTTTTATGTTATAGTATTACTACTAAGTGGAGGAATTTCTGTCATGTTACAGTATATGTGCTGATTACAGTATTTCTGCTAAATCATAGTATTTCTACTATATTATATTTTTCTTTCTAAATATAGCATTTCTGCTATATAATTTTATTTCTGCTATGTTATAATATTTGTTCTAAACCAGAGTATTTCTGCTGAAACATAGTATTTCTGCCAAATGATAGTATTTCTGTCAAATTACAGTATTTGTGCTAAAACATAGTATGTTTTTTTTAAATTTCAATATTAATAGTATTTTACAGTGTCTCTGGTAAATCGCAGCATTTCTGCTATGTTGTACTGTTTTTCTAAATCATAGTATTTCTGTAAACATTTCGTTGCCCTGTACCTGTGACATGTGCAATGACAATAAAGTTGAATTCTATTCTATTCTATTCTATTCTAATGTTTAAGAATGTTTGGCTAAATATATTCTTTCTGTTATCTTATACAATTTCTCCTAAATTCTTGTATTTTTGAGAAGTTATCGTGTTTCTGGTAAGTTACAATATTTCTGCTAAGTTCTGCTATGCTATTGTATTTTTGCCAAGTATTATGTTTCCTCTAAGATATTACAGTTCTGCTAAGTTACTACATTTTAGCAAAGTTCCTTTGCTTCTGCAAAGCTTTTACAAATTCTGCAACTTTTCAGCTTTTTAAGCTAGTTTCAGCAGACAGCTTCAGCATTACAGCATCCACACTGCATTTTCGCAGGAAATGCAAATTTTTCTAGTTATTATTCTAGTTGCTTCCGTACACTTTTCGCCGTTGAACTACTTCCACAATTTTCAGCCGATTTTCACCGTTCAAATTTTAAACTATTCTGCTATTTTTGCTCTTTCCGGCAATATCTTTTGGTATTTTATACTATTATACTTTTTAAAATATTACGTTTTTTTCCTTTAATTTGTCCCATTGAAATGAATGGGAAACTTCCATAATTCTGCTAAAACTTGCTTGTTTTGAAACTTAACTACTTTTTTCCTACTTTCACGTAGAACAACCATTCAAACTTTAAAATGTTCTCAAATTATTGGGCTATTCAGGAATAAATCAGCTTTTTCAAATCTTTTACCGTTTTACTTTTATGCCTCTTAAAGTTTTGAGTTGCAAAATTGTGATTTTTCACAAAATACATGCGTTGTTATGGTTGCTATGCACTTGGCTTCCAGTGTGCCACTGAAGGTTTTGCAGTCTTCTCTTCATGTCCGAACAACTTCTTGCTACTTGCTCAATTTTCACTCAACTTCCACAAATTATACATCAAAACGTAGGCATTTTTGCTGGCTTTCCGAAAATGTCACTATCATGGTTGTGAGATTTATAGAATTTTGGCAAATCTCCTCAGACCAACACAAAGTCTCAAAACTCTCCATAGAAAGTCAATGGAGAGCTTGTTCAAAATCACAGCTTGATTTCTGTAATGAGAGGCATATTCGAATCGTCATATCTCCTTAACGAAGCAAAGTCAATACATGAGGCTTGTCCCGGTATATCTTCAGACACTCCTGACGCTCACAATTCAAGAATTTCTTTCTCACCTATTACCGTTCTGAAATGAGTTAGACTTGTTTGAGGGTAGGAAATTAGTCCTTCGCTCAGATTTCTTCAGCTTTCAAACTCTGGAAATGAACCACTTTTTTCTCTCGTCATATCTTTTGATAGATTTCCACAAAGACCTGAAAATTTTCATGACTGTTCACCAAAGCCTGCTGTCTCTTACGGTGAAAAAATGATATTGATACTCCAAATAGATTTAGAGTTAGAAAGCGTTGTTTGAGGGCAGGTCAAGGCAGTTTTTGCTTTGCCTCTACTCAGTTATGGTGCATTACAAGTCAAATATCTTTAAAAATTCATATTTTAATGATAAATTGTCAACACTGTAAGATTCCCTCATCTCTTCTGAACAAAACGGTGTAAGAATGACCATTCTAGCCCCTACGGTTAGGAAATTATGGCCATTTGTTTGAGAGGAATCCTCACTATGAGAAATTCACTGCAGAAATCCTGTCTCTGTGTTCTGTGTGTGTAAAAACGGCTGCACCTTTTTTGGCGGGAAAAAGTGCACAGGCTCTCTGATTGGTGGATTCAAATTCAACAGCTCCCAGGCTGCTTGACTGAGCTAGAAACTTACTTCTCTCTCCCTGTGTGTGTGTGTGTGTGTGTGTGTGTGTGTGTGTGTGTGTGTGTGTGTGTGTGTGTGTGTGTGTGTGAGAGAGAGAGAGAGAAAGCCTTGTTATGGGATGATCTCATTGTAAGATTTAAATTCAATATATTTAGACTGGTTGACTGAATTGGATCTTGTGTGTGTGTGTGTGTGTGTGTGAGTGACAGAGAGGGAGAGAGAGAGAGAGAGAGAGAGAGAGAGCCTTTTATGGGATGATCTCATTGTAAGATTCAAAATCAACATATTTAGACTGGTTGACTGAATTGGATCTTGTGTGTGTGTGTGACAGAGAGAGAGAGAGAGAGAGAGAGAGAGAGAGAGAAAGGCTTGTTATTGGATGATCTCATTGTAAGATTTAAATTCAATATATTTAGACTGGTTGACTGAATTGGATCTTGTGTGTGTGTGTGTGTGTGTGTGTGTGTGTGTGTGTGTGTGTGTGTGTGTGAGAGAGAGAGAGAGAGAGAGAGAGAGAGAGAAAGCCTTTTTATGGGATGATCTCATTGTAAGATTTAAATTCAATATAGTTAGACTGGTTTACTGAATTTGATCCTGTGTGTGTCTGTCTGTGCATGTGTGTTACCATATGTGTACATATTTGTGGTTGTGTGACTGTTATACTTTTTTTTTTTGCTGTTTTTTTTTTCATTTAACAATTACATTTGAGGGACCCTTAGCATGTTCAGATTTTTTCAGCTGTCCATTTTGCTATTCCAATTTTTTATTTAGGTTATTACTATTGTGCTAAGTCATAGCATTTCTGCTGCTTTCAGTATTTGTGCTAAATACAGCATTTCTGCTAAATCATACTATTTCTTCTATTTCATCAGATTTGTGCTAAATATAGTGTTTCTGCTACAACATAGTATTTCTGCCAAATATAGTATTTTTGATTAATTATAGTTTTCTACCAAATCATAGTACAGTTTTACTGCTTTTTATATGGCTTCTAAGACAACCAATCATATCCGAGGGCTTGCACATTCAAATTTGCATATTGTTGCCTTCATGGCTTCCCAGCCAGCCAATCATATCTGAGACCTTGCACATTCAAATTTGCATATTGGGGCAATCATGGCTTCTAAGACAACCAATCATCTATGTCATATATCTATGATATTTCATATTTTTATTTTAAATGGTCAACATTTCAAGATTCTCCCATGTCTTCTGAACACAACGGTCTAAGAATGACCGTTTTAGCCCCTACAGTTAGGAATTTATGGCTGTTTGTTTGAGGGGAGTCCTGACTATGAGAAATAGACTGCAAAAATCCTGTCTCTCTCTGTGCTGCATGTGTAAAAGCCTGCAGTTAGTGCACCAGTTTTGGCGGGAAAAAGTACACAGCCCCTCTGATTGGTGGATTCAAATTTAGCAGCTCCCAGGCTGCTTGACTGACCTAGAAACTTGATTTTCTCTCCTGTGTGTGTGTGTGTGTGTGTGTGTGTGTGTGTGTGTGTGTGTGTGTGTGTGTGTGAGAGAGAGAGAGAAGAGAGAGGCGAGAGAGAGTTTTATGGGAGCATCTTATTGTATGATTTAAATTCAATATATTTAGACTGGTTGACTGAATTTGATCCTGTGTGTGTCTCTCTGTGCTTGTGGGACTTTTTGCAGCTGTCCATTTTGCTTTTCCAATTTTTCTATTTAAGTTATTACTATTGTGCTAAGTCATAGCATTTGTGCTGCTTTTCAGTATTTGTGCTAAATACAGCATTTCTGCTAAATACAGCATTTCTGCTAAATCATACTATTTCTGCTATTTTATAAGATTTGTGCTAAATACAGCATTTGTGCTAAATCATACTATTTCTGCTATTTTATAGGATTTGTACTTAGTATAATATTTCTGCTTAATTATAGTATTTCTGCCATTTTATAGTATTTGTGCTAAAACATAGTATTTCTACTAAATGCAGTATTTCTGGGTAATCATTGTATTTCTATATATTTCTGCCAGGTCCCCAGGGAGTCAGTCCTAATATTCAAATTTACATATCAGGACCTGGACGGCTTCCCAGCCAGCCAATCATATCTGAGTCCTGGCACATTCAAATTTGCATATTGGGACCTTCATGGCTTCTCAGCCAGCCAATCATATCTGAGTCCTGGCACATTCAAATTTGCATATTGGGACCTTCATGGCTTCTCAGCCAGCCAATCATATCTGAGTCCTGGCACATTTAAATTTGCATATTGGGGCATTCATGGCTTCCCACCCAGCCAATCATATATCTCAGTCCTGGCACATTCAAATTTGCATATTGGGACCTTCATGGCTTCTCAGCCAGCCAATCATATCTGAGTCCTGGCACATTCAAATTTGCATATTGGGACCTTCATGGCTTCCCAGCTAGCCAATCATATCTGAGTCCTGGCACATTTAAATTTGCATATTGGGACCGTCGTGGCTTCTAAGCCCACCAATCATCTATGTCATATATCTCTAATATTTCATATTTTTATTTTAAATGGTCAGCTTTTCAAGATTCCCCTATGTCTTCTGAATAAAATGGTCTAAGAATGACTGTTTTAGCCCCTACGGTTAGAAATTTATGGCTGTTTGTTTGAGGGGAATTCTCACTATGAGAAATAGACTGCAAAATCCTGTCTCTCTCTGTGCTGCATGTGTAAAAGCCTGCACTTGGTGCACCAGTTTTGGCGGGAAAAAGCACATAGTCTCTCTGATTGGTGGATTCAAATTGAGAATCTCACAGCTGTTTGACTGACCTAGAAACATGCTGTTAACAGCCCCTGTTCACTTTCTGCTGCTGCTGCTGCTGCTGTGTGTGTGTGTGTGTGTGTGTGTGTGTGTGTGTGTGTGTGTGTGTGAGAGAGAGAGAGAGACAGGGAGGGGAGAGAGAGTTTTATGGGAGCATCTTATTGTATGATTTAAATTCAATATATTTAGACTGGTTGACTGAATTTGATCCTGTGTGTGTCTCTCTGTGCTTGTGGGACTTTTTGCAGCTGTCCATTTTGCTTTTCCAATTTTTCTATTTAAGTTATTACTATTGTGCTAAGTCATAGCATTTCTGCTGCTTTTCAGTATTTGTGCTAAATACAGCATTTCTGCTAAATCATACTATTTCTGCTATTTTATAGGATTTGTACTTAATATAATATTTCTGCTTAATTATAGTATTTCTGCCATTTTATAGTATTTGTGCTAAAACATAGTATTTCTACTAAATGCAGTATTTCTGGGTAATCATTGTATTTCTATATATTTCTGCCAGTGAGTCAGTCCTCTGTAAGGACTGTAATATTCAAATTTACATATCAGGACCTGGACGGCTTCCCAGCCAGCCAATCATATCTGAGTCCTGGCACATTCAAATTTGCATATTGGGACCTTCATGGCTTCCCAGCCAGCCAATCATATCTCAGTCCTGGCACATTCAAATTTGCATATTGGGACCTTCATGGCTTCTCAGCCAGCCAATCATATCTGAGTCCTGGCACATTTAAATTTGCATATTGTTGCCTTCATGGCTTCCCAGCCAGCCAATCATATCTGAGTCCTGGCACATTTAAATTTGCATATTGGGACCTTCGTGGCTTCTAAGCCCACCAATCATCTATGTCATATATCTCTAATATTTCATATTTTTATTTTAAATGGTCAGCATTTCAAGATTCTCCTATGTCTTCTGAATAAAATGGTCTAAGAATGACTGTTTTAGCCCCTACGGTTAGAAATTTATGGCTGTTTGTTTGAGGGGAATTCTCACTATGAGAAATAGACTGCAAAAATCCTGTCTCTCTCTGTGCTGCATGTGTAAAAGCCTGCACCTGGTGCACCAGTTTTGGCGGGAAAAAGCACACAGCCTCTCTGATTGGTGGATTCAAATTTAGCAGCTCCCAGGCTTGCAAGACTGATCTAGAAACATGCTGTTAACAGCCCCTGTTCACTTTCTGCTGCTGCTGCTGTGTGTGTGTGTGTGTGTGTGTGCGTGTGCATGTGTGTGTGAGAGAGAGAGAGAGAGAGAGAGATACACAGAAAGACCCTTTTTAGGGTAGCATCTCATTGTTGGATAAAAATGTAATATATTCAGACTGGTTGACTGGCATAGACCCTGCCTGTGTGTCTCTCTCTGTACATTTGTGTATCTATATTTGATTTCTTATGTATCTGTTGACTGTTCTTATTTGTTTTTCTTCTAAATGTATTTTTGTTTTATTTTTTCACAGGTGAATAACAAATAGTTTTCAGCGAACTTAACCATGTTCCTTTTATTCAGCTTGTCATTTTACCTTTCCAATATTTTCACTTAAGTTATTACTATTCTGCTCAATCATAGTATCTGTTCTAAATCATTGTTATTAAGCTATATTGTAGGATTTCTGCTAAATCATAGTATTTCTACTATATTATATTTTCTTTCTAAATATAGCATTTCTGCTATAGAATAGTATTTCTGCTATGTTATAATATTTGTGCTAAACTGGAGTATTTTTGTTAAAACATAGTATTCATATAAAATTAAAATATTCATAGTATATTACAATGTCTCTGGTAAATCACAGCATTTCTGCTATGTTGTACTGTTTTTCTAAGTCATAGTATTTCTGTAATGTTTAAGAATGTTTGGCTAAATATATTCTTTCTGTTATCTTATACAATTTCTCCTAATTTCTTGTATTTTTGAGAAGTTATCGTGTTTCTGGTAAGTTACAATATTTCTGCTAAGTTCTGCTATGCTATTGTATTTCTGCCAAGTATTATGTTTCCTCTAAGATATTGCAGTTCTGCTAAGTCACTACATTTTAGCAAAGTTCCTTTGCTTCTGCAAAGTTTTTACAATTTCTGCAACTTTTCAGCTTTTTCAGCTAGTTTCAGCAGACAGCTTCAGCTTTAAAGCATCCACACTGCATTTTCGCAGGAAATGCAAATTTTTCTAGTTCTTTATTATTGTGTGGATGCTGGAGGCATCCACACTATTGAGTTCCTGTTTCTCTTTATTCTTTATTGTGTGGATGCTTTAGGCATCCACACTATTGAGTTCCTGTTTCTCTTTATTCTTTATATTTTATTATTGTGTGGATGCCCTAAAGGGCTTCCACACTATTGTTTTCCTGTTTCTCTTTATTGTGTGGATGCCCTTAAAGGGCTTCCACACTATTGAGTTCCTGTTTCTCTTTATTCTTTATTATTATTATTCTTCTAGTTGCTTCCGTACACTTTTTGGCACTTAACTACTTCCTCAGTTTTCAGCCGATTTTCTCAGTTCAAACTCTATACTGTTCTGCTCTTTCTGCTCTTTCCGGCAATGACTTTTGGTGTTTATTACTGTTATACTTTTTAAAATATTACACTTTTTTCCTTTAATTTGTCCCATTGAAATGAATGGAAAACTTCCACAATTCTGCTAAAACTTGCTTGTTTTTGAAACTTAACTACTTTGTCATACTTTCACCTAGAAACTCCATTCAAACTTTAAAATGTTCTCAGATTATTGGGCTATTCCTGTCTGATTCAGCTTTTTCAGATCTTCTACCGTTTTAATCTTATACCTCTTTAAGTTTTCAGTTGCAAAATTGTGATTTTCAGAAAATACATGCGTTGTTATGGTTGCTATGCAATTAACTCAGAGTGGACACTCATCCATTCGGAATTTTCTCTTCATGTTCCAACAACTTCTTGCTACTCGCCCAATTTCCACTCAACCCCCACAAATTATACATCAAAACGTAGGTATTTTTGCTGGCTTTCAAAAATGTCACTATCATTGTTGTGGGAGTTATAGATTTTTGCAAATCTCCTCAGAGTAACACAAAGTCTGAAAATTGTCCATAGAAAGTCTATGGAGAGTTTGTTCAAAATCACCGCTGTATTTCTCTAATGAGAGGCATTTTAAATCGTCATATCTCCTTAACGAAACAAAGTTGAGACATGACGCTTGTGCAAATATATCTTCAGACACTCCTGATGCTCACAAGTCAAAAGTTTTTATCACCTATTACCGTTTGGCCATGAATTACACTTGTTTGAGAGTAGGAATTTCATGCCTTGCTCAGATCTCTTCAGATTTCAAACTCTGGAAATGAGGCACTTTTTCTCTCATCATATCTTTTGATGGATTTCCACAGAGACCTGAAAATTCCCATGACTGTTCACCAAAGCCTGCTGTTTCTTACAGTGAAAGAATGATTTTGATGCTCCATATAGATTTAGAGTTACAAAACGTTGTTTGAGGGCAAGTCAAGGCAGTTTTGCTTCGCCTCTACTCAGTTACAGTGTATTACAAGTCATATATCTTCAATAATTTATATTTTATCTCTGAATTATGAAGACCTCCAGATTTCCCCATCTCTTCTGAACAAAACGGTGTCAGAATGACCGTTCTAGCCCCTACGGTTAGGAAATTATGGCCATTTGTTCGAGGGGAATCCTGAATGTCAGAAATACACTGAAGAAAACTCACACCTCTCTCTGTGTCTGTGTGTGTAAGGGCTGATTACAGCAGGTGCAGCTAATTTAACTGACCTAGATATACCAAGCCCAGACTCTTAACAGCTCCTGTTCACTTTGCGCTCTGTGTATGTGTGTGTGTCTCAATATTTCTCTCATGTTAAAGTATTACTCCTCCATAATAGTATTTCTGCTAAATCAAAGTACTTCTACTACATCTTAGTACTTCTGCTCAATCATAGTATTTCTGCTAAATCATAGTATTTTTGCCAAGTCATGGTATTTGTGCCAAATCATGGTTTTGGGGCCAAATCAGAATATTTCTGATATATTATAGTATTACTACTAGGTGGAAGTATTTCTGTTATGTTATAGTATATATACTGAATATAGTATATCTGTCAAATCATAGTATTTATCCCAAATCATAGTATTTATGCCAAATTACAGTATTTCTGCCAAAAGGCAGAAATAGTACCTTTTAGCAGAAATTTCTGCCAAAAAATAGTATTTATGTTAAAACATAGTATTTCTGCTAAATCATAGTATTTGTACTGAAACATAGTATTTCTGCCCAATCATAGTATTTGTACCCAATCATAGTATTTCTGCCATATCATAGTATTTGTGCCAAATTATGGGATTTTGCAAAAACATGGTACTTGTGCCAAATTATAGTATTTGTGCCCAATTAATATGTGGGTTATGTTATAGTATTACTACTATGTCGTAGAATTTCTGTTATGTTATAGTATATCTGCTGAATAAGGTATATGTGCCAAAACATAGTATTTATACCAAATCATAGTATTTGTGCTAAAACATAGTATTTCTGCCATATTGTGGTATTTGTGCAAAAACATAGACTGTCTGCAACATAACAGTATATCTGTTATGTTATGGTATTACTACTAAGTCACAGTATTTCTGCCAATTCGTAGTATTTGTACTAAATCATACTACTCGTGCCAAATCATAGTATTTGTTGCAAATCATAGTATTCAAACCAAAATATAGTATTTGTACCAAAGCATTGTATTTGTATGAAGTACCGTATTTCTGCCAAATCATAGAATTACTGCAATTTCATAGTATTTTGAGGAATCCCTTTTGTGATAGTATTACTTCTAAGTCATAGTATTTCTGCTTTGTCATAGTATTTGTACTAAAACGTAGTATTTCTGCCAAATCATAGTATTACTGCTATCTCATAGTATTTGAGTGAAATTACAGTGTTTCTGCAAAAACATTGTATTTCTGCTAAATCATAGTATTTCTGTTATCTTAGAGTACTTGTACTCAATTATAGTATTTGTGCCAAAGTTTAGTATTTCTGCCAAATCATATTTATGTGAATTTGTACACTGTAATATCGCTGTATTACGTAGTGGCTAAGTAGGAGGCTGACTGTTACTAAGTGCATCAGTGTACATAGGTCATCTCTTGTGTTGGAGTGCCCTCTTGTGACGCCTTTTGGGTAGTGCCTTAGTAAATGTGAACACTGCAAGAAGTGGTATCAGACTGGTTTGTAGTGGAGGAATTTGTTGCCAGTTTCTTTAATCTTTAATCTGTATTCATGTTGTAATGTATACCCTGTTCTTAATCATAGAAACCACACCATATCACCCTCCACATCCTCCTACTGTATGCCATATCTCCCTGTAACATCCATCTGACTGCCAATAAACTCCACCTGTGGTAATCTAATCCCTGGATGCCAGCCTCTCCTTCTGACCGAGGATAGCTACTATTGCAGCACCACCCAGCATTAAACTGACGTACACCATTCTGTACAGTGCTAAATCATAGTGTTTGTGCCAAACAATAGCATTCACCCAAATAATAGTATTTCTGCTATGTTATATTATTAGTGCTCATAGTATTTCTGCCAAATCATGGTATTTGTTCCAAAGCATAGTGTTTCTTCCAAAGCATAGTTTTTCTTCCAAATCATAGTATAACTGCAAAATACAAGTTTTTGAGCCAAAACATATTTTTGTGCTAAAACATAGTATTTTTGCCAAATCATAGTGCAGTCAAACTACACCAAGGTCCGCTGATTCACCCAGTACAAGAATTATGCTGATAGCCCTCCTAGTTTTTGAGTTACACGACGTTTTGTAACTCCAAAAACAGCGCTTTCGCCTCTCACCGCGATCTATTTCTGATTGCTGATCTCTTTGTTTTTAGCCACCCCCCCCTTTCCAGGTGGCGCAATCAGTAATGACACGGCTCTGCAGCTCAAAGGTTGTGGGTTCAATCCCACCTTGGTCCACATTTTTTTCACTACAAATTTATACACTATCACAGACCTGTAATTTATATTGCTATTTTTTTTTTCACTACAAATGACTAGTGCAAAAACATACTATGTCTGCAACATCACAGTATATCTGTTATGTTATAGTATTACTACTAAATCACAGTATTTCTGCCAATCCACGGAGGCTGACTGTTACTAAGTGCATCAGTGTACATAGGTCATCTGTTGTGTTGGAGTGCCCTCTTGTGGCACCTTTTGGGTAGTGCCTTAGTAAGCGTGAACACTGCAAAGAAGTGGTATCAGACTGTTTTGTAGTGGAGGACTTTGTTGCCAGTTTCTTTTCATCTTCATTCATGTTGTAATGTAGTAGTACCACAATATGGCAGAAACACTATGTTTTGGCACAAATACTTTGATTTGGTATACTTTAGCTTCTTCACCCTTTTCAGCAAAATTTTCATTTTTTTTCACCCCTTTTCAGCACAAATTCCAGCTTTTTGGCTGTTTTCAGAAAAAAAAACACTCTTTTCAGCAGAATCTCTGCTGAGTTATCTCTTTTCAGCACAAGTTTCTGCTTCTTTGCCTCTTTTCTGCAATAATTCTGCTGATTCACCTCTTTTCTGCAAAATTTTCAGCCTTTTCACCTCTTATCAGCACAATTCTCAGCAGTTTCTGCTCATTTCAGCAGAATTGTCCGTCTCTCCACCTCTTCTTTGTAAGAATGACTTTGGCTCAGGGAAATGAATAGCCACCAGGAGGGCCAGGTTCGAATCCTGCTCAGTGGGGCATTTTTTTTCACCACCATATAACTTTTGCAACTTTTCATCGTTTTTAGCTTTTCATAGTATCATAGTATTTCCACAAAATATTTGTATTTCTGCTACGTTATATTATTACTGCTCATAGTATTTCTGCCAAATTTTGGTATTTGCTCCAAAGCACAGTATTTCTGCCAAATCACAATATAACTGCAAAATAAATGTTTTTGAGACAAATCATAGCGTTTGTGCTAAATCCTAGTAATTCTGCTCATAGAATTTCTGCTATGTGAGGTGCTTTCTGCTAGATTATAGTTTTCTGCTAAATCAAAATATTTCATGTAAATCATACCAAGTCCCAGTGTTTCTGCCAAATCATAAATCATAAATAATGTGGCGTGTTGGGGAACAGCTAGTCCTCTCCCATCATGCCTTGGGACATGTGCTGCTGTTTAGATGTTCTTGTTTCATTGTTTATGGTTACGTTACTTTTAACTGTTGTCTTGAATGTTGTGTTTATACTATGGTACAAAGTCACTGACAGTTATTGTTTTATAGGAAGGAAGAATGCAGTACCATAAGTGAGTTCTGTTATGCTGTTATTGACCCTTGAAGCACATTGTAGAACAAGCAAGTGTTTAATAAAAGCTTCTCCTACCAGCTTGGGGTGGAATTACAAGCTCAAGCTTTCCTGTGTGCTTATTTGCAAGACTTGTATGTGCCATAATAATTTTAATAAAGCAAAGTTAAGATGAGAAGCTTGTTCCAATTCATCTTCAGACAGTGCTGCCAGTCACGGTTGGAGCAGTTTTTACTGTCATCTTACTGTTGAGCCATAAATTACGTTTGTTTTCCAACTCTTAAAATGAAGCCGTTTCTTCTCTCGTCATATCTCCGCGACGGAGGTACAAAGAGCTATGAAAATCGAAGTCAAAGTTCAGCAAAGTCTGCTGATTTACCCAATACAAGAATTGTGCTTCTATCCCACCTAGTTTTTGAGTTACACGACGTTTTGTAACTCCGAAAAATCTGCGTTTTACGCCTCTCACCGCGATCTAATTCTGACTGCTCAAGTCTCTGTGTTTTAGGCACCCGTCCCCTTTGTTACCAGACCTCATTTGGCTCAGAGGGTTGAGAAGTTGCTGTGAGACCCGGTGGCAGAGGTTCGAGTCCTACCTGTGACAGTTGCTACACATCATCCCCACTTGCATGCGCTCTGCTTTCTTGACACTCTTCAGTGTACCCTTACACATAAAGCCATCTCATACACCTCTTTTTAGCAGATAATTCTGCTTTTTCGCTTGTTTTCAGCAACTGCTGATGCTGATAGCCCTCCTAGTTTTTGAGTTACACGACGTTTTGTAACTCCAAAAACGGCGCTTTCGCGCCTCACCGCGATCTATTTCTGATTGCTGATCTCTTTGTTTTTCAGCCACCTGCCCTCTTGCCAGGTGGCGCAATCCGTAATGACACGGCTCTGCAGCTCAAAGGTCGTGGGTTCAATCCCACCTTGGTCAACATTTCTTTTTTTCACTACAAATTTATACACTATCACAGACCTGTAATTTATATTGCTAATTTTTTTCACTACAAGTGAGTAGTGCAAAACATACTATGTCTGCAACATCACAGTATATCTGTTATGTTATAGTATTACTACTAAATCACAGTATTTCTGCCAATTCAAGGAGGCTGACTGTTACTAAGTGCATCAGTGTACATAGGTCATCTCTTGTGTTGGAGTGCCCTCTTGTGGCGCCTTTTGGGTAGTGCCTTAGTAAAGCGTGAACACACAAAAAGAAGTGGTATCAGACTGGTTTGTAGTGGAGGAATTTGTTGCCAGTTTCTTTTCATCTTCATTCATGTTGTAATGTAGTAGTACCACAATATGGCAGAAACACTATGTTTTGGCACAAATACTTTGATTTGGTATACTTTAGCTTCTTCACCCTTTTCAGCAAAATTTTCATTTTTTTCACCCCTTTTCAGCAGAAACTCTGCTGATTCATCTCTTTTCAGCGCAAGTTTCTGCTTCTTTGCCTCTTTTCTGCAGAAATTCTGCTGATTCACCTCTTTTCTGCAAAACTTTCAGCCTTTTCACCTGTTATCAGCACAATTCTCAGCAGCTTCTGCTCATTTCAGCAGAATTGTCCGTCTCTCCACAACAACTTTTTGCAACTTTTCATCTTTTTCAGCTTTTCAGTAGACAGCTTCAGCGTCAAGGCATCCACACAGCATTTTCGCAGGAAATGCAAATTTTTCTAGTTCTTTATTATTCTTCTAGTTGCTTCCGTACACTTTTTGGCACTTAACTACTTCCACAGTTTTCTGCCGATTTTCTCAGTTCAAACTCTATACTGTTCTGCTCTTTCTGCTCTTTCCGGCAATGACTTTTGGTGTTTATTACTGTTATACTTTTTAAAATATTACACTTTTTCCTTTAATTTGTCCCATTGAAATGAATGGGAAACTTCCACAATTCTGCTAAAACTTGCTTGTCTTTGAAACTTAACTACTTTGTCATACTTTCACCTAGAAACTCCATTCAAACTTTAAAATGTTCTCAGATTATTGGGCTATTCCTGTCTGATTCAGCTTTTTCAGATCTTCTACCATTTTAATTTTATACCTCTTTAAGTTTTCAGTTGCAAAATTGTGATTTTTCAGAAAATACATGCGTTGCTATGGTTGCTATGCAATTAACTCAGAGTGTGCACTCGTCCTTTCTGAATTTTCTCTTCATGTCTGAACAACTTCTTGCTACTCGCTCAATTTCCACTCAACCCCACAAATTATACATCAAAACGTAGGTATTTCTGTTGGCTTTCAGAAAATGTCACTATCATTGTTGTGGGACTTATAGACTTTTGCAGATCTCCTCAGAGTAACATAAAGTCTCAAAACTCTCCATAGAAACTCAATGGAGAGTTTCTTCAAAATCAGCGCTGGAATTCTCTAATGAGAGGCATTTTCAAATCGTCATATCTCCTTAACGAAACAAAGTTGAGACATGACGCTTGTGCCAATATATCTTCAGACGTCACTGATGCTCACAATTCAAAATTTTTTCCTCACCTATTACCGTTTGGCCATGAATTACACTTGTTTGAGGATAGGAAATTTGTCCCTCGCTCAGATTTCTTCAGATTTCAAACTCTGGAAATGAGGCACTTTTTCTCTCATCATATCTTTTTGATGGATTTCCACAGAGACCTGAAAATTCCCATGACTGTTCACCAAAGCCTGCTGTTTCTTACGGTGAAAGAATGATTTTGATGCTCCATATAGATTTAGAGTTACAAAACATTGTTTGAGGGCAAGTCAAGGCAGTTTTGCTTTGCCTCTACTCAGTTACAGTGTATTACAAGTCATATATCTTTAATAATTTATATTTTATCTCTGATTTATGAAGACCTGCAGATTCCCCATCTCTTCTGAACAAATCGGTGTCAGAATGAGCATTCTAGCCCCCTACGGTTAGGAAATTATGGCCATTTGTTCGAGGGGAATCCTGAATGTGAGAAATATACTGCAGAAAACTCACACCTCTCTCTGTGTCTGTGTGTGTAAGTGCTGATTACAGCAGGTGCAGCCAATTTAGCTGACTTAGATATACCAAACCCAGACTCTCAACAGCCTCTGCACACTTTGCTCTCTGTGTGTGTGTGTGTATATCAATATTTCTCCCATGTTAAAGTATTACTCCTCCATAATAGTATTTGTGCTACATCAAAGTACTTCTACTACATCTTAGTACTTCTGCTCAATCATAGTATTTCTGCTAAATCATAGTATTTTGAAAAATCATGGTATTTGTGCCAAATCATGGTTTGGGGCAGAACCATAATATTTATTTTATGTTATGAGATTACTACTAAGTGCAGGAATGTCTGTTATGTTATAGTTTATGTGCTGAATATAGTATATCTGCCAAATCATAGTATTTATCCCAAATCATAGTATTTATGCAAAATTACAGTATTTCTGCTAAAAAGCAGAAATAGTACCTTTAGCAGAAATTTCTGTGAAAAGATATTATTTATGTTAAAACATAGTATTTCTGCTAAATCATAGTATTTCTGCCAAATCATAGTATTTGTACTTATTCATAGTACTTGTGCCAAATCATAGTATTTGTACCCAATCATAGTATTTCTGCAATATGATCGTATTTGTGCCAAATCATGGTATCTTTTGCCAAATCATGGTATTTGTGCCAAATCATGTTATTTGTGGCCAGTTAAAATTTCTGTTATATTAGTGTTACTACTAAGTCATAGAATTTCTGTTATGTTATAGTATATCTGCTGATTATGGTATATGTGCCAAATAATAGTATTTATAGCAAATAATAGTATTACTGCCCAAACATAGTATTTCTTGTAGTATTTGTAGTAGTAGTTGTTGTAGTATT
The DNA here is from genome assembly GCF_013358895.1 of Oreochromis aureus. Classification (NCBI taxonomy): domain Eukaryota; kingdom Metazoa; phylum Chordata; class Actinopteri; order Cichliformes; family Cichlidae; genus Oreochromis; species Oreochromis aureus. Next base: position 54,494,375 of record NC_052944.1, on the reverse strand, counting down.
TGTGCAAAAACATAGAATTTCTGCAAAATCATAGTATATCTGTTATGTTATAGTATTACTACCAAATCATAGTATTCCAAATCATAGTATTACTGCAATTCCATAGTATTTGAGCGAAATCGTACTATTTGTGAAAAACATACTATGTCTGCAAAATCACATTATATCTGCTATGTTATACTATTACTACTAAGTCACAGTATTTCTGCCAATTCGTAGTATTAGTACTAAATCATACTACTTGTGCCAAATCATAGTATTGAAATCAAAATATAGTATTTGTACCAAAGCATTGTATTTGTAACGAAGTACAGTATTTCTGCCAAATCAGAGAATTACTGCAATTTCATAGTATTTTGAGGAATCCCTTTTGTTATAGTATTACTTCTAAGTCATAGTATTTCTGCTTTGTCATAGTATTTGTACTGAAACATAGTATTTCTGCCAAATCATAGTTTTACTGCTATTTCATAGTGTTTGAGTGAAATTACAGTGTTTCTGCAAAAACATTGTATTTCTGCTAAATCATAGTATTTCTGTTATCTTAAAGTACTTGCACTCAATTATAGTATTTGTGCCAAAGTGTAGTATTTCTGCCAAATCATATTATCTCTGCTAAATCATAGTGTCTGCCAAATCATAATATTTGTGCCTAAACGCAGCATTTGGACCAAAACATAGTATTGCTGCTATATCATAGTATTTGATCCAAATCATAGTATATGTCCTAAAACATAGTATTTCTGCCAAATCATACTATTTGTCCTAAAGCATAGTATTTCAACAAAATCACAGTATTTCTGCTATGTTATAGTATTTGTGCTTGTAGAAAAACCTGTGTTATTGTGAGCTACATTACCCAGCAGCCTCTGAGCAGTGAGGGAATTCATGGGACTTCTGAGCTAGATGGTCTTCCTTCGTTCCTGGGCTAACGATTGAGGAGAGAGCTGCTGGGAAGGGGAGCAAATAGCCCATCCTGTATTTGTTGGGGATGGTGTGTGTCACATAAACGTGACTTAATGTTCCATGCTTAAGATGTTTACCCTGCTACTTGTGTGTATTGGTTTTAGTTACCTTTTAGCGTATGTGCTAGTTAGCGATAGCTATGGCAGCACAGTTATTTGATTGTTTTGGGCTTGTTCCTGCTTTGTTTGTTCCCCTGCAAATTTATGTGAATTTGTACACTGTAATATCGCTGTATTACGTAGTGGCTAAGTAGGAGGCTGACTGTTACTAAGTGCATCAGTGTACATAGGTCATCTCTTGTGTTGGAGTGCCCTCTTGTGGCACCTTTTGGGTAGTGCCTTAGTAAACGTGAACACTGCAAAGAAGTGGTATCAGACTGGTTTGTAGTGGAGGAATTTGTTGCCAGTTTCTTTCATCTTTAATCCGTATTCATGTTGTAATGTAGTAACTTTTGTGGGCGCAAATACCACAATATGGCAGAAATACCATGTTTTGGCACAAATACTTTGATTTGGTATACTTTAGCTTCTTCACCCTTTTCAGCAAAATTTTCATTTTTTCACCCCTTTTCAGCACAAATTCCAGCTTTTTCAGGTGTTTTCAACAGAAATCTCTTTTATTTCTGATTGCTGATGTCTTTGTTTTTCAGCCGCCCGCCCCTTTCCAGGTGGCGCAATCAGTAATGACACGGCTCTGCAGCTCAATGGTCGTGGGTTCAATCCCACCTTGGTCAACATTTTTTTTCACTACAAATTTATACACTTTCACAGACCTGTAATTTATATTGCTAATTTTTTCACTACAAATGAGTAGTGCAAAAACATACTATGTCTGCAACATCACAGTATATCTGTTATGTTATAGTATTACTACTAAATCACATTATTTCTGCCAATTCAAGGAGGCTGACTGTTACTAAGTGCATCAGTGTACATAGGTCATCTCTTGTGTTGGAGTGCCCTCTTGTGGCGCCTTTTGGGTAGTGCCTTAGTAAAGCGTGAACACTGCAAAGAAGTGGTATCAGACTGGTTTGTAGTGGAGGAATTTGTTGCCAGTTTCTTTCATCTTTAATCCGTATTCATGTTGTAATGTAGTAGTACCACAATATGGCAGAAAAAATATGTTTTGGCACAAATACTTTGATTTGGTATACTTTAGCTTCTTCACCCTTTTCAGCAAAATTTTCATTTTTTCACCCCTTTTCAGCACAAATTCCAGTTTTTTTGGCTGTTTTCAGAAAACAAAAACTCTTTTCAGCGCAAGTTTCTGCTTCTTTGCCTCTTTTCTGCAGAAATTCTGCTGATTCACCTCTTTTCTGCAAAATTTTCAGCCTTTTCACCTCTGACTGTTACTAAGTGCATCAGTGTACATAGGTCATCTCTTGTGTTGGAGTGCCCTCTTGTGGCGCCTTTTGGGTAGTGCCTTAGTAAGCGTGAACACTGCATAGAAGTGGTATCAGACTGGTTTGTAGTGGAGGAATTTGTTGCCAGTTTCTTTCATCTTTAATCCATATTCATGTTGTAATGTAGTAACTTTCACCCCTTTTCCGCAAAAATTTTCATTTTTTTCACCCCTTTTCAGCACAAATTCCAGCTTTTTGGCTGTTTTCAGAAAAAAAACTCTTTTCAGCAGAAACTCTGCTGATTCATCTCTTTTCAGCGCAAGTTTCTGCTTCTTTGCCTCTTTTCTGCAAAAATTCTGCTGATTCACCTCTTTTCTCCAAAACTTTCAGCCTTTTGACCTCTTATCAGCACAATTCTCAGCAGCTTCTGCTCATTTAAGCAGAATTGTCCGTCTCTCCACCTCTTCTTTGTAAGAATGACTTTGGCTCAGGGAAATGAATAGCCACCTTGAGACCAGGAGGGCCAGGTTCGAATCCTGCTCAGTGGGGCATTTTTTCACCACCACCATACAACTTTTGCAACTTTTCATCGTTTTTAGCTTTTCATAGTATCATAGTATTTCCACAAAATATTTGTATTTCTGCTACGTTATATTATTACTGCTCATAGTATTTCTGCCAAATTTTGGTATTTGCTCCAAAGCACAGTATTTCTGCCAAATCACAATATAACTGCAAAATAAAGGTTTTTGAGACAAATCATAGCGTTTGTGCTAAATCCTAGTAATTCTGCTCATAGAATTTCTGCTATGCTGAGGTGCTTTCTGCTAGATTATAGTTTTTCTGCTAAATCAAAGTATTTCATGTAAATCATACCAAGTCCCAGTGTTTCTGCCAAATCATAAATCATAAATAATGTGGCGTGTTGGGGAACAGCTAGTCCTCTCCCATCATGCCTTAGGACATGCTGCTGTTTAGATGTTCTTGTTTCATTGTTTATGGTTACGTTACTTTTAACTGTTGTCTTGAATGTTGTGTTTATACTATGGTACAAAGTCACTGACAGTTATTGTTTTATAGGAAGGAAGAATGCAGTACCATAAGTGAGTTCTGTTATGCTGTTATTGACCCTTGAAGCACATTGTAAAACAAGCAAGTGTTTAATAAAAAGCTTCTCCTACCAGCTTGGGGTGGAATTACAAGCTCAAGCTTTCCCTGTGTGCTTATTTGCAAGACTTGTATGTGCCATAATAATTTTAATAAAGCAAAGTTAAGATGAGAAGCTTGTTCCAATTCATCTTCAGACAGTGCTGCCAGTCACGGTTGGAGCAGTTTTACTGTCATCTTGCTGTTGAGCCATAAATTACATTTGTTTTCAAACTCTTAAAATGAAGCCGGTTCTTCTCTCGTCATATCTCCATGACGGAGGTACAAAGAGCTATGAAAATCGCAGTCAAAGTTCAGCAAAGTCTGCTGATTTACCCAGTACAAGAATTGTGCTTCTATCCCACCTAGTTTTTGAGTTACACGACGTTTTGTAACTCGAAAAATCGGGCGTTTTACGCCTCACCGCGATCTAATTCTGACTGCTCAAGTCTCTGTGTTTTAGGCACCGCCCCTTTGTGAGCAGACCTCATTTGGCTCAGAGGGTTGAGAAGCTACTGTGAGAGACCGGTGGCAGAGGTTCGAGTCCTACCTGTGACAGTTGCTACACATCATCCCCACTTGCATGCACTCTGCTTTCTTGATACTCTTCAGTGTACCCTTACACATAAAGCCATCTCCATCAAACGCGTCTACACCTCTTTTTAGCAGATAATTCTGCTTTTTCGCTTGTTTTCAGCAACTGCTGATGCTGATAGCCCTCCTAGTTTTTGAGTTACACGACGTTTTGTAACTCCAAAAACGGCGCTTTCGCCTCTCACCACGATCTATTTCTGATTGCTGATCTCTTTGTTTTTCAGCCGCCTGCCCTCTTGCCAGGTGGCGCAATTAGTAATGACACGGCTCTGCAGCTCAAAGGTCGTGGGTTCAATCCCACCTTGGTCAACATTTTTTTTCACTACAAATTTATACACTATCACAGACCTGTAATTTATATTGCTATTTTTTTCACTACAAATGAGTAGTGCAAAACATACTATTTCTTCAACATCACAGTATATCTGTTATGTTATAGTATTACTACTAAATCACATTATTTCTGCCAATTCAAGGAGGCTGACTGTTACTAAGTGCATCAGTGTACATAGGTCATCTCTTGTGTTGGAGTGCCCTCTTGTGGCACCTTTTGGGTAGTGCCTTAGTAAAGCGTGAACACTGCAAAGAAGTGGTATCAGACTGGTTTGTAGTGGAGGAATTTGTTGCCAGTTTCTTTCATCTTTAATCCGTATTCATGTTGTAATGTAGTAGTACCACAATATGGCAGAAAAAATATGTTTTGGCACAAATACTTTGATTTGGTATACTTTAGCTTCTTCACCCCTTTTCAGCAAAATTTTCATTTTTTCACCCCTTTTCAGCACAAATTCCAGTTTTTTTGGCTGTTTTCAGAAAACAAAAACTCTTTTCAGCGCAAGTTTCTGCTTCTTTGCCTCTTTTCTGCAGAAATTCTGCTGATTCACCTCTTTTCTGCAAAATTTTCAGCCTTTTCACCTCTGACTGTTACTAAGTGCATCAGTGTACATAGGTCATCTCTTGTGTTGGAGTGCCCTCTTGTGGCGCCTTTTGGGTAGTGCCTTAGTAAACGTGAACACTGCATAGAAGTGGTATCAGACTGGTTTGTAGTGGAGGAATTTGTTGCCAGTTTCTTTCATCTTTAATCCATATTCATGTTGTAATGTAGTAACTTTCACCCCTTTTCCATAAAATTTTCATTTTTTCACCCCTTTTCAGCACAAATTCCAGCTTTTTGGCTGTTTTCAGAAAAAAAAACTCTTTTCAGCAGAAACTCTGCTGATTCATCTCTTTTCAGCGCAAGTTTCTGCTTCTTTGCCTCTTTTCTGCAAAAATTCTGCTGATTCACCTCTTTTCTCCAAAACTTTCAGCCTTTTGACCTCTTATCAGCACAATTCTCAGCAGCTTCTGCTCATTTAAGCAGAATTGTCCGTCTCTCCACCTCTTCTTTGTAAGAATGACTTTGGCTCAGGGAAATGAATAGCCACCTTGAGACCAGGAGGGCCAGGTTCGAATCCTGCTCAGTGGGGCATTTTTTTTCACCACCATACAACTTTTGCAACTTTTCATCGTTTTTAGCTTTTCATAGTATCATAGTATTTCCACAAAATATTTGTATTTCTGCTACGTTATATTATTACTGCTCATAGTATTTCTGCCAAATTTTGGTATTTGCTCCAAAGCACAGTATTTCTGCCAAATCACAATATAACTGCAAAATAAAGGTTTTGAGACAAATCATAGCGTTTGTGCTAAATCCTAGTAATTCTGCTCATAGAATTTCTGCTATGCTGAGGTGCTTTCTGCTAGATTATAGTTTTTCTGCTAAATCAAAGTATTTCATGTAAATCATACCAAGTCCCAGTGTTTCTGCCAAATCATAAATCATAAATAATGTGGCGTGTTGGGGAACAGCTAGTCCTCTCCCATCATGCCTTAGGACATGTGCTGCTGTTTAGATGTTCTTGTTTCATTGTTTATGGTTACGTTACTTTTAACTGTTGTCTTGAATGTTGTGTTTATACTATGGTACAAAGTCACTGACAGTTATTGTTTTATAGGAAGGAAGAATGCAGTACCATAAGTGAGTTCTGTTATGCTGTTATTGACCCTTGAAGCACATTGTAAAACAAGCAAGTGTTTAATAAAAGCTTCTCCTACCAGCTTGGGGTGGAATTACAAGCTCAAGCTTTCCTGTGTGCTTATTTGCAAGACTTGTATGTGCCATAATAATTTTAATAAAGCAAAGTTAAGATGAGAAGCTTGTTCCAATTCATCTTCAGACAGTGCTGCCAGTCACGGTTGGAGCAGTTTTACTGTCATCTTGCTGTTGAGCCATAAATTACATTTGTTTTCAAACTCTTAAAATGAAGCCGGTTCTTCTCTCGTCATATCTCCGCGACGGAGGTACAAAAGCTATGAAAATCGCAGTCAAAGTTCAGCAAAGTCTGCTGATTTACCCAGTACAAGAATTGTGCTTCTATCCCACCTAGTTTTTGAGTTACACGACGTTTTGTAACTCCGAAAAATCGGCGTTTTACGCCTCTCACCGCGATCTAATTCTGACTGCTCAAGTCTCTGTGTTTTAGGCACCGCCCCTTTGTGAGCAGACCTCATTTGGCTCAGAGGGTTGAGAAGCTACTGTGAGACCCGGTGGCAGAGGTTCGAGTCCTACCTGTGACAGTTGCTACACATCATCCCCACTTGCATGCACTCTGCTTTCTTGATACTCTTCAGTGTACCCTTACACATAAAGCCATCTCCATCAAACGCGTCTACACCTCTTTTTAGCAGATAATTCTGCTTTTTCGCTTGTTTTCAGCAACTGCTGATGCTGATAGCCCTCCTAGTTTTTGAGTTACACGACGTTTTGTAACTCCAAAAAGCGGCGCTTTCGCCTCTCACCACGATCTATTTCTGATTGCTGATCTCTTTGTTTTTCAGCCGCCTGCCCTCTTGCCAGGTGGCGCAATTTAATAATGACACGGCTCTGCAGCTCAAAGGTCGTGGGTTCAATCCCACCTTGGTCAACATTTTTTTTTTCACTACAAATTTATACACTATCACAGACCTGTAATTTATATTGCTATTTTTTTTCACTACAAATGAGTAGTGCAAAAACATACTATTTCTTCAACATCACAGTATATCTGTTATGTTATAGTATTACTACTAAATCACATTATTTCTGCCAATTCAAGGAGGCTGACTGTTACTAAGTGCATCAGTGTACATAGGTCATCTCTTGTGTTGGAGTGCCCTCTTGTGGCACCTTTTGGGTAGTGCCTTAGTAAAGCGTGAACACTGCAAAGAAGTGGTATCAGACTGGTTTGTAGTGGAGGAATTTGTTGCCAGTTTCTTTCATCTTTAATCCGTATTCATGTTGTAATGTAGTAGTACCACAATATGGCAGAAAAAATATGTTTTGGCACAAATACTTTGATTTGGTATACTTTAGCTTCTTCACCCCTTTTCAGCAAAATTTTCATTTTTTCACCCCTTTTCAGCACAAATTCCAGTTTTTTTGGCTGTTTTCAGAAAACAAAAACTCTTTTCAGCATAAGTTTCTGCTTCTTTGCCTCTTTTCTGCAGAAATTCTGCTGATTCACCTCTTTTCTGCAAAATTTTCAGCCTTTTCACCTCTGACTGTTACTAAGTGCATCAGTGTACATAGGTCATCTCTTGTGTTGGAGTGCCCTCTTGTGGCGCCTTTTGGGTAGTGCCTTAGTAAGCGTGAACACTGCATAGAAGTGGTATCAGACTGGTTTGTAGTGGAGGAATTTGTTGCCAGTTTCTTTCATCTTTAATCCATATTCATGTTGTAATGTAGTAACTTTCACCCCTTTTCCATAAAATTTTCATTTTTTTTTCACCCTTTTCAGCACAAATTCCAGCTTTTTGGCTGTTTTCAGAAAAAAAAAACTCTTTTCAGCAGAAACTCTGCTGATTCATCTCTTTCAGCGCAAGTTTCTGCTTCTTTGCCTCTTTTCTGCAAAAATTCTGCTGATTCACCTCTTTTCTCCAAAACTTTCAGCCTTTTGACCTCTTATCAGCACAATTCTCAGCAGCTTCTGCTCATTTAAGCAGAATTGTCCGTCTCTCCACCTCTTCTTTGTAAGAATGACTTTGGCTCAGGGAAATGAATAGCCACCTTGAGACCAGGAGGCCAGGTTCGAATCCTGCTCAGTGGGGCATTTTTTTTTTCACCACCATACAACTTTTTGCAACTTTTCATCGTTTTTAGCTTTTCATAGTATCATAGTATTTCCACAAAATATTTGTATTTCTGCTACGTTATATTATTACTGCTCATAGTATTTCTGCCAAATTTTGGTATTTGCTCCAAAGCACAGTATTTCTGCCAAATCACAATATAACTGCAAAATAAAGGTTTTGAGACAAATCATAGCGTTTGTGCTAAATCCTAGTAATTCTGCTCATAGAATTTCTGCTATGCTGAGGTGCTTTCTGCTAGATTATAGTTTTTCTGCTAAATCAAAGTATTTCATGTAAATCATACCAAGTCCCAGTGTTTCTGCCAAATCATAAATCATAAATAATGTGGCGTGTTGGGGAACAGCTAGTCCTCTCCCATCATGCCTTAGGACATGTGCTGCTGTTTAGATGTTCTTGTTTCATTGTTTATGGTTACGTTACTTTTAACTGTTGTCTTGAATGTTGTGTTTATACTATGGTACAAAGTCACTGACAGTTATTGTTTTATAGGAAGGAAGAATGCAGTACCATAAGTGAGTTCTGTTATGCTGTTATTGACCCTTGAAGCACATTGTAAAACAAGCAAGTGTTTAATAAAAAGCTTCTCCTACCAGCTTGGGGTGGAATTACAAGCTCAAGCTTTCCCTGTGTGTGCTTATTTGCAAGACTTGTATGTGCCATAATAATTTTAATAAAGCAAAGTTAAGATGAGAAGCTTGTTCCAATTCATCTTCAGACAGTGCTGCCAGTCACGGTTGGAGCAGTTTTACTGTCATCTTGCTGTTGAGCCATAAATTACATTTGTTTTCAAACTCTTAAAATGAAGCCGGTTCTTCTCTCGTCATATCTCCATGACGGAGGTACAAAGAGCTATGAAAATCGCAGTCAAAGTTCAGCAAAGTCTGCTGATTTACCCAGTACAAGAATTGTGCTTCTATCCCACCTAGTTTTTGAGTTACACGACGTTTTGTAACTCGAAAAATCGGCGTTTACGCCTCTCACCGCGATCTAATTCTGACTGCTCAAGTCTCTGTGTTTTAGGCACCCGCCCCTTTGTGAGCAGACCTCATTTGGCTCAGAGGGTTGAGAAGCTACTGTGAGACCCGGTGGCAGAGGTTCAAGTCCTACCTGTGACAGTTGCTACACATCATCCCCACTTGCATGCACTCTGCTTTCTTGATACTCTTCAGTGTACCCTTACACATAAAGCCATCTCCATCAAACGCGTCTACACCTCTTTTTAGCAGATAATTCTGCTTTTTCGCTTGTTTTCAGCAACTGCTGATGCTGATAGCCCTCCTAGTTTTTGAGTTACACGACGTTTTGTAACTCAAAAAGCGGCGCGGCGCCGCCTCTCACCACGATCTATTTCTGATTGCTGATCTCTTTGTTTTTCAGCCGCCTGCCCTCTTGCCAGGTGGCGCAATTAGTAATGACACGGCTCTGCAGCTCAAAGGTCGTGGGTTCAATCCCACCTTGGTCAACATTTTTTTTCACTACAAATTTATACACTATCACAGACCTGTAATTTATATTGCTATTTTTTTCACTACAAATGAGTAGTGCAAAAACATACTATTTCTGCAACATCACAGTATATCTGTTATGTTATAGTATTACTACTAAATCACATTATTTCTGCCAATTCAAGGAGGCTGACTGTTACTAAGTGCATCAGTGTACATAGGTCATCTCTTGTGTTGGAGTGCCCTCTTGTGGCACCTTTTGGGTAGTGCCTTAGTAAACGTGAACACTGCAAAGAAGTGGTATCAGACTGGTTTGTAGTGGAGGAATTTGTTGCCAGTTTCTTTCATCTTTAATCCGTATTCATGTTGTAATGTAGTAGTACCACAATATGGCAGAAACACTATGTTTTGGCACAAATACTTTGATTTGGTATACTTTAGCTTCTTCACCCCTTTTCAGCAAAATTTTCATTTTTTTCACCCCTTTTCAGCACAAATTCCAGCTTTTTTGGCTGTTTTCAGAAAAAAAACTCTTTTCAGCAGAAACTCTGCAGATTCATCTCTTTTCAGCGCAAGTTTCTGCTTCTTTGCCTCTTTTCTGCAGAAATTCTGCTGATCCACCTCTTTTCTGCAAAACTTTCAGCCTTTTCACCTGTTATCAGCACAATTCTCAGCAGCTTCTGCTCATTTCAGCAGAATTGTCCGTCTCTCCACAACAACTTTTTGCAACTTTTCATCTTTTTCAGCTTTTCAGCAGACAGCTTCAACGTCAAGGCATCCACACTGCATTTTCTCAGGAAATGCAAATTTTTCTAGTTATTCTTCAAGTTGCTTCCGTACGTTTTTCGCCGTGGATCTACTTCCACAATTTTCAGCCGATTTTCACCGTTCAAATTTTAAACTATTCTGCTATTTCTGCTAATTCCGGCAATGACTTTTGCTATTTTCTGCTCTTATACTTTTTAAAATATTAAGCTTTTTTCCTTTAATTTGTCCCATTGAAATGAATGGGAAACTTCCATAATTCTGCTAAAACTTACTCTTTTTGAAACTTAACTACTTTGTCATACTTTCGCCTAGAACAACCATTCAAATTTTAAAATGTTCACAAATTATTGGGCTATTCATGAATGATTCAGCTTTTTCATATCTGTTACCGTTTTCAACTCATCCCTCTTTAAGTTTTGAGTTTCATCTTTGTGATTTTTCACAAAATACATGCGTTGTTATGGTTGCTATGCAGTTGGTTCTAAGTGAGCCACTGTACCTTTGGCAATTTTCTCTTCATGTCCGAACAACTTCTTGCTACTCGCTCAATTTTCACTCAACCCACACAAATTATACATCAAAACGTAGGTATTTTTGCTGGCTTTCAGAAAATGTCACTATCATTGTTGTGAGATTTATAGAATTTTGGCAAATCTCCTCAGACCAACACAAAGTCAGAAAACTCTCCATAGAAAGTCAATGGAGAGTTTGTTCAAAATCATCGCTTGATTTCTGTAATGAGAGGCATATTCGAATCGTCATATCTCCTTAACGAAGCGAAGTTAAAACATGAGGCTTGTCCCCGTATATCTTCAGACACTCCTGATGCTCACAATTCAAGAATTGTTTTCTCATCTATTACCATTTGGCCATGAATTGGGTTTGTTTGAGGGTAGGAAATTCGTCCCTCGCTCAGATTTCTTCAGATTTCAAACTCTGGAAATGAGACACTTTTTCTCTCGTCATATCTTTTGATAGATTTCCACAGAGACCTGAAAATTTCCATGACTGTTCACCAAAGCCTGCTGTCTCTTACGGTGAAAGAATGATATCGATACTCCAAATAGATTTAGAGTTAGAAAGCGTTGTTTGAGGACTAGTCAAGGCAGATTTTGCTTGCCTCTATTCAGTTATGGTGCATTAGAAGTCAAATATCGTCAATAATTCATATTTTAATGATAAATTGTCAACATTTTAAGATTCCCCATCTCTTCTGAACAAAACGGTGTAAGAATGACTGTTCTAGCCCCTACGGTTAGGAAATTATGGCCATTTGTTTGAGAGGAATCCTCACTATGAGAAATTCACTGCAGAAATCCTGTCTCTGTGCTCTGTGTGTGTAAAAACGGCTGCACCTGTTTTGGCGGGAAAAAGTACACAGCCTCTCTGATTGGTGGATTCAAATTTAGCAGCTCCCAGGCTGCTTGACTGAGCTAGAAACTTGATTTTCTCTCCCTGTGTGTGTGTGTGTGTGTGTGTGTGTGTGTGTGTGTGTGTGTGTGTGTGTGTGTGTGTGTGTGTGTGTGTGTGTGTGTGAGAGAGAGAGAGAGAGAGAGAGGCGAGAGAGAGTTTTATTGGAGCATCTTATTGTATGATTTAAATTCAATATATTTAGACTGGTTGACTGAATTTGATCCTGTGTGTGTCTCTCTGTGCTTGTGGGACTTTTGCAGCTGTCCATTTTGCTTTTCCAATTTTTCTATTTAAGTTATTACTATTGTGTTAAGTCATAGCATTTGTGCTGCTTTTCAGTATTTGTGCTAAATACAGCATTTCTGCTAAATCATACTATTTCTGCTATTTTATAGGATTTGTACTTAATATAATATTTCTGCTTAATTATAGTATTTCTGCCATTTTATAGTATTTGTGCTAAAACATAGTATTTCTACTAAATGCAGTATTTCTGGGTAATCATTGTATTTCTATATATTTCTGCCAGGTCCCCAGGAGTCAGTCCTAATATTCAAATTTACATATCAGGACCTGGACGGCTTCCCAGCCAGCCAATCATATCTGAGTCCTGGCACACTCAAATTTGCATATTGGGATCTTCATGGCTTCTCAGCCAGCCAATCATATCTGAGTCCTGGCACATTTAAATTTGCATATTGGGGCATTCATGGCTTCCCAGCCAGCCAATCATATCTGAGTCCTGGCACATTCAAATTTGCATATTGGGACCTTCATGGCTTCCCAGCCAGCCAATCATATCTGAGTCCTGGCACATTTAAATTTGCATATTGGGACCTTCGTGGCTTCTAAGCCCACCAATCATCTATGTCATATATCTCTAATATTTCATATTTTTATTTTAAATGGTCAGCATTTCAAGATTCCCCTATGTCTTCTGAATAAAACGGTCTAAGAATGACTGTTTTAGCCCCCACTGATTAGAAATTTATGGCTGTTTGTTTGAGGGGAATTCTCACTATGAGAAATAGACTGCAAAATCCTGTCTCTCTCTGTGCTGCATGTGTAAAAGCCTGCACTTGGTGCACCAGTTTTGGCGGGAAAAAGCACACAGCCTCTCTGATTGGTGGATTCAAATTGAGAAGGTCACAGCTGTTTGACTGACCTAGAAACATGCTGTTAACAGCCCCTGTTCACTTTCTGCTGCTGCTGCTGCTGTGTGTGTGTGTGTGTGTGTGTGTGTGTGTGTGTGTGTGTGTGTGTGTGTGTGTGTGTGTGAGACAGAGAGAGAGAAAGGGAGGGCGAGAGAGAGTTTTATGGGAGCATCTTATTGTATGATTTAAATTCAATATATTTAGACTGGTTGACTGAATTTGGTCCTGTGTGTGTCTCTCTGTGCATGTGTGTTTCAATATGTGTCCATATTTGTGATTGTGTGACTGTTATACTTTTTTTGCTGATTTTCTTTTCATTTAACAATTACATTTGAGGGACCCTTAGCATGTTCAGGATTTTTTCAGCTGACCATTTTGCTTTTCCAATTTTTCTATTTAAGTTATTACTATTGTGCTAAGTCATAGCATTTCTGCTGCTTTTCAGTATTTGTGCTAAATACAGCATTTCTGCTATTTTATAAGATTTGTGCTAAATATAGTATTTCTGCCAAATATAGTATTTCTGTCAAATTACAGCATTTCTGCTATGTTGTACTGTTTCTCTAAATCATAGTATTTCTGTAATGTTTAAGAATGTTTGGCTAAATATATTCTTTCTGTTATCTTATACTATTTCTCCTAAATTCTTGTATTTTTGACAAGTTATCGTGTTTCTGGTAAGTTACAATATTTCTGCTAAGTTCTGCTATGCTATTGTATTTCTGCCAAGTATTATGTTTCCTCTAAGATATTGCAGTTCTGCTAAGTTACTACATTTTAGCAAAGTTCCTTTGCTTCTGCAAAGTTTTTACAATTTCTGCAACTTTTCAGCTTTTTCAGCTAGTTTCAGCAGAAAGCTTCAGCTTTAAAGCATCCACACTGCATTTTCGCAGGAAATGCAAATTTTTCTAGTTCTAGTTGCGTTCCGTACACTTTTTGGCACTTAACTAGTGCCACAATTTTCAGCCGATTTTCACCGTTCAAATTTTAAACTATTCTGCTATTTCTGCTAATGTGCGCTATATCTTTTGGTATTTTATACTATTATACTTTTTAAAATATTAAGCTTTTTGTGCTTATTTTTGTCCCATTGAAATGAATGGGAAACTTCCGCAATTCTGCTAAAACTTGCTTGTTTTTGAAACTTAACTACTTTTTTCTACTTTCACGTAGAACAACCATTCAAACTTTAAAATGTTCTCAAATTATTGGGCTATTCAGGAATAAATCAGCTTTTTCAAATCTTTTACCGTTTTACTTTTATGCCTCTTAAAGTTTTGAGTTGCAAAATTGTGATTTTCACAAAATACATGCGTTGTTATGGTTGCTATGCACTTGGCTTCCAGTGTGCCACTGAAGGTTTTGCAGTCTTCTCTTCATGTCCGAACAACTTCTTGCTACTTGCTCAATTTTCACTCAACTTCCACAAATTATACATCAAAACGTAGGTATTTTTGCTGGCTTCCCGAAAATGTCACTATCATGGTTGTGAGATTTATAGAATTTTGGCAAATCTCCTCAGACCAACACAAAGTCTCAAAACTCTCCATAGAAAGTCAATGGAGAGCTTGTTCAAAATCACCGCTTGATTTCTGTAATGAGAGGCATATTCGAATCGTCATATCTCCTTAACGAAGCAAAGTTAAGACATAAGGCTTGTCCCAGTATATCTTCAGACACTCCTGACGCTCACAATTCAAGAATTTCTTTCTCAGTATTTCTGGGTAATCATAGTATTTCTATGTATTCCTGCCAGCTCCTCAGGGAGCCAATCCTCTGTGAGGACTGTAATTTTCAAATTGACATATCAAGTCCCAACCAGCCAATCATATCTGAGGGCTGAAACATTCAGATTTGCATAATGAGGCCTTCATGCCTTCCCAGCCAGCCAATCACATCTGAGGGCTTACACATTCAGATTTGCATATTGAGGCCTTCATGCCTTCCCAGCCAGCCAATCATATCTGAGGGCTGAGACATTCAAATTTGCATATTGGGGCTTTCATGGCTTCTAAGACAACCAATCATCTATGTCATATATCTATAATTATTCATATTTTCTTTTAAAAAGACAACACTTGATGATTCCCCCATGTCTTCTGAACAATAGAATGTTAGACCTGAGACCTGAAAATTTCCATGACTGTTCACCAAAGCCTGCTGTGTCTTACGGTGAAACAATGATATCGATACTCCATATAGATTTAGAGTTACAAAGCGTTGTTTGAGCGCAAGTCAAAGCAGTTTTTGCTTTGCCTCTACTCAGTTATGGTGCATTAGAAGTCAAATATCTTCAATAATTCATATTTTAATGATAAATTGTCAACACTTTAAGATTCTCCCATCTCTTCTGAACAAAACGGTGTGAGAATGAGTAGTCAGCACAAATCCTGTCTCTGTGTGCGTGTGTGTGTAAAACAGGTGCACCTGTTTTGGCGGGAAAAAGTACACAGCCTCTCTGATTGGTGGATTCAAATTTAGCAGGTCCCAGGCTGCTTGACTGACCTAGAAACTTGCTTGTCTCTCCCTATGTGTGTGTGTGTGTGTGTGTGTGTGTGTGTGTGTGTGTGTGTGTGATATATATTTAGACTGGTTGACTGAATTTGATCCTGTGTGTGTCTCTCTGTGCTTGTGTGTTTCAATATGTGTCCATATTTGTGATTGTGTGACTGTTATACTTCTTTTTGCTGATTTTTTTTTTTCATTTAACAATTACATTTGAGGGACCCTTAGCATGTTCAGGATTTTTTCAGCTGTCCATTTTGCTTTTCCAATTTCTCTATTTAAGTTATTACTATTGTGCTAAGTCATAGCATTTCTGCTGCTTTTCAGTATTTGTGCTAAATACAGCATTTCTGCTAAATCATACTATTTCTGCTATTTTATAAGATTTGTGCTAAATATAGTATTTCTGCCAAATATAGTATTTCTGTCAAATTACAGCATTTCTGCTATGTTGTACTGTTTCTCTAAATCATAGTATTTCTGTAATGTTTAAGAATGTTTGGCTAAATATATTCTTTCTGTTATCTTATACTATTTCTCCTAAATTCTTGTATTTTTCGAGAAGTTATCGTGTTTCTGGTAAGTTACAATATTTCTGCTACGTTCTGCTATGCTATTGTATTTCTGCCAAGTATTATGTTTCCTCTAAGATATTACAGTTCTGCTAAGTTATTACATTTTAGCAAAGTTCCTTTGCTTCTGCAAAGTTTTTACAATTTCTGCAACTTTTCAGCTTTTTCAGCTAGTTTCAGCAGACAGCTTCAGCTTTAAAGCATCCACACTGCATTTTCGCAGGAAATGCAAATTTTTCTAGTTCTTTATTCTACTTTATTCTAGTTGCTTCCGTACGTTTTTTGGCTCTTAACTACTCCTTCAGTTTTCAGCCGATTTTCTCAGTTCAAACTCTATACTGTTCTGCTCTTTCTGCTAATGATCGCTATATCTTTTGGTGTTTATTACTCTTATACTTTTTAAAATATTACACTTTTTTCCTTTAATTTGTCCCATTGAAATGAATGGAAAACTTCCACAATTCTGCTAAAACTTGCTTGTTTTTCAAACTTAACTACCCCTCATTCTTTCACCTAGAAACTCCATTCAAACTTTAAAATGTTCTCAGATTATTGGGCTATTCCTGAGTGATTCAGCTTTTCAGATCTTCTACCGTTTTAATTTTATACCTCTTTAAGTTTTCAGTTGCAAAATTGTGATTTTTCAGAAAATACATGCGTTGTTATGGTTGCTATGCAATTAACTCAGAGAGTACACTCATCCATTCTGAATTTTCTCTTCATGTCTGAACAACTTCTTGCTACTCGCTCAATTTCCACTCAACCCCCACAAATTATACATCAAAACGTAGGTATTTTTGCTGGCTTTCAGAAAATGTCACTATCATTGTTGTGGGACTTATACATTTTTTGCAAATCTCCTCAGAGTAACACAAAGTCTGAAAACTGTCCATAGAAAGTCAATGGAGAGTTTGTTCAAAATCAGCACTGGAATTGTCTAATGAGAGGCATTTTCAAATCGTCATATCTCCTTAACAAAACAAAGTTGAGACATGAGGCTTGTGCCAATATATCTTCAGACATCCCTGATGCTCACAATTCAAGAATTTTTTTCCTCACCTATTACCGTTTGGCCATGAATTGGGTTTGTTTGAGGATAGGAAATTTGTCGCTCGCTCAGATTTCTTCAGATTTCAAACTCTGGAAATGAGGCACTTTTTTCTCTCGTCATATCTTTTTGATGGATTTCCACAGAGACCTGAAAATTTCCATGACTGTTCACCAAAGCCTGCTGTTTCTTACGGTGAAAGAATGATTTTGATGCTCCATATAGATTTAGAGTTAGAAAACGTTGTTTGAGGGCAAGTCAAGGCTGTTTTGCTTCGCCTCTACTCAGTAACAGTGTATTACAAGTCATATATGTTTAATAATTTATATTTTATCTCTGAATTATGAAGACCTGCAGATTCCCCCATCTCTTCTGAACAAAACGATGTCAGAATGACCGTTCTAGCCCCTACGGTTAGGAAATTATGGCCATTTGTTCAAAGGGAATCCTGAATGTGAGAAATGCACTGCAGAAAACTTATACCTCTCTCTGTGTCTGTGTGTGTAAGTGCTGATTACAGCAGGTGCAGCCAATTTAACTGACCTAGATATACCAAGCACAGACTCTTAACAGCCACTGCTCCCTTTATGCTCTGTGTATGTGTATGTTTGTGTGTCTGTATCAATATTTCTCCCATGTTAAAGTATTACTACTCCATAATAGTATTTCTGTTAAATCAAAGTACTTCTACTACATCTTAGTACTTCTGCTCAATCATAGCATTTCTGCTAAATTATAGTATTTTGCCAAATCATGGTATTTGTGCCAAAGCATACTATTTCCACAAAATAACAGTATTTCTGCTATGTTATATTATTACTGCTCATAGTATTTCTGCCAAATCTTGGTATTTGTTCCAAAGCACAGTATTTCTGCCAAATCACAATATAACTGCAAAATAAAGGTTTTGAGCCAAATCATAGTGTTTGTGCTAAATCCTAGTAATTCTGCTCAATCATAGAATTTCTGCTATGCTGAAGTGCTTTTTGCTAGATTATAGAATTTCTGCTAAGTCAAAGTATTTCATGTAAATCTAGTATTTATACCAAGTCCCAGTGTTTCTGCCAAATCATAAATCATAAATAATGTGGCATGTTGGGGGAGCAGCTTTTTCTCTCCCATCATGCCTTGGGACATGTGCTGCTGTTTAGATGTTCTTGTTTCATTGTTTCTGGTTACGTTACTTTTAACTGTTGTCTTGAATGTTGTGTTTATACTACGGTACAAAGTCACTGACAGTTATTGTTTTATAGGAAGAATGCAGTACCATAAGTGAGTTCTGTTATGCTGTTATTGACCCTTGAAGCACAGTGTAGCACAAGCAAGTGTTTAATAAAGAGCACCCCCTACCAGCTTGGGGTGTAAATACAAGCGCAACCTCTCTCTGAGCTTCTTTGTGAGATTCATCTGCATGCTGCCAATTTATCTTCAGGCACTGCTGACACTCACGGTGTGAGCAGTTTTTACTGTCATCTTACTGTTGAGCCATAAATTACGTTTGTTTGAGGGTTGGAAACCAGTCCTCCTCTCAGTTTTCAAACTCTGAAAATGAAGCCGTTTCTTCACTCGTCATATCTCCGCAACGGAGGTACAAAGAGCAATGAAAATCACAGTCAAAGTTCACCAAAGTCGGCTGATTCACCCAGTACAAGAATTGTGCTTCTATCCCACCTAGTTTTTGAGTTACATGACGTTTTGTAACTCCAAAAAACGGCGTTTTTCGCCTCTCACCGCGATCTATTTCTGACTGCTCATCAATCTTTTTTTCCAGCCGCCCGCCACCTGGAAAGGTGGCGTAATTGGTAATGACGCGGGTCTGCAGCTTGAAGGTCGTGGGTTCAATCCCACCTTGTTCAACATTTTTTTTTTCACTACAAATTTATACACTATCACAAACCTCTAATTTATATTGCTAATTTATTACAATTCTGCAAAGTTTTATGATTTTCGCAGCTTTTCTAATATGGACCTCAGATTCTTGTTAACGCTCCATGGCAGAAATACATACAAGTACACAGCCTGATGAAGCAGACAGAAGCAGTACCTCTGATTGCAGAAAGTATTACTCCTCCATAATAGTATTTCTGTTAAATCAAAGTACTTCTACTACATCTTAGTACTCCTGCTCAATCAAAGTATTTCTGCTAAATCATAGTATTTTTGCCAAATCATGGTATTTGTGCCAAGGTATAGTATTTGTGCCCAATTAAAATTTCTGTTATGTTATAGTATTCCTTCAACATCATAGTATTACTGCAGTTTCATAGTATTTGAGCAAAATCGTGGTATTTGTGCAAAAACATACTGTGTCTGCAAAATCAGCATATCTGTTTTGTTATAGTATTACTACTAAGGCATAGTATTTCTACCACATGATAGTATTCCTTCAAAATCATAGTATTACTGCAATTTCATAGTATTTGAGCAAATTCGTAGTATTTGTGCAAAAACATACTGTGTCTGCAGAATCACAGCATATCTGTTTTGTTATAGTATTACTACTAAGGCATAGTATTTCTACCAAATCATAGTATTCCTTCAACATCATAGTATTACTGCAGCTTCATAGTATTTGAGCAAAATCGTAGTATTTGTGCAAAAACATACTATGTCTGCAAAATCACAGTATATCTGTTATGTTATAGTATTACTACTAAGGCATAGTATTTCTACCAAATCATAGTATTCCTTCAAAATCATAGTATTACTGCAGTTTCATAGTATTTGAGCGAAATCGTACTATTCGTGCAAAAACATAGTATGTCTGCAAAATCACATTTTATCTTCTATGTTATAGTATTACTACTAAGGCATAGTATTTCTGCCAATAAGAGTATTTGTACTAAATCATAGTACTTGTGCCAAATCATAGTATTTCTGCTATATTGTGCTAGTTGTTCAAAAACATAGACTGTCTGCAAAATCATAGTATATGTATTATGTTATAGTATTACTACTAAGTCGTAGACATTCTGTTTTGTTATAGTATATCAACAGAAATCTAGTTTTTAGCAGAAATTCTGTTGATTTACCTGTTTTCAGTGCAACGTTCTACTTCTTTACCTTTTTTCAGTAGAAATTCTGCTGATTCACCTATTTTAAGCAGAATTTTCAGCCTTTCACCTCTTATCAGTATAAATCTCAGTATGTTCTGCTCATTTCAGAAGGAACCTTTTCACCTCTTTTCAGTACAAATTTGAACTTCTGTACCCCTTTGAAGCAGAATTTTGCCTTTTCACCTCTTTTCAGCAAAATATTCTGCTTCTTCACTTGTTTTCAGCATAATTTTTCAGTTTCTTTAATGCCATACAATTTTTTGCACCTTTTCATCTTTTTCAGTCATTTTCAGCAGACAGCTTCAGTTTTCCGGCATCCACACAGCATTTTCGCAGGAAATGCAAACTTTTTCTAGTTCTCACTTGAGACTTCACCCATGTACATGTGTTTAAGTATTTTGTCTCACTGTGTTTCTGTTTACAATTGGCAGATTTCTGTTTGGGATTTTTCCCTTAACAAGTGGTTTATGGCACCGGTCCCCAACCCCCAAGCCATGGTCCGGTACCGGTCCGTAAGTCGTTTGGTACTAGGCCGCGAGAGTTGAGGCTCAGGTGATTGATGATTGATGGTTTTCAGGGTTTTTATTGTTATTTTTTTTTCATCTCTTTTATCGTTAACTCGGTTTCCCTGGGTCTTTTCCCATGTGTTATGACTAAATCTTCCTTCTTTGATACCGGTACTGGTTTTATTTTGTTGTATTTCTTTAAGACACCTTAAAGGCCGGTCCGTGAAAATATTGTCAGACATAAACCAGCCCGTGGTTGGGTCAAGATCTCTGTCTCAATAAATAAATACATCTGGGTAAATTCCCAGATGATTAAACATGCAACTATTTTACTGGTAATACCTGAAATGAGTAAAGAAAATAAACAGCCTATCTATGCAAGATAATTCATAATTTTATTGGGGGGGTTATATTGTTGGGTCTGATTATTGGTGGGGGGTTATAACCCCCCTAACCCCCCTGTACATTACGCCCCTGCACATAGGTACACATACCTTAAAAAAAGCTCTCTGGCTGACAGTTCTTTAGTGATTCTCCAGGTCCTGAAGTACTGGAGCTAGTGCTGATGTCTCGTTTCTGCAGCTCAGAGTTACATCTTCTCCCTTTATCACAGGAACAGCAGCAGTCTCCAGGATCAGAAAACCAGTTGAAAATCAATGTGTATACATTTATTTATTTAAAATGTGTGTTTGATCATGACAACATATACCATACTAAATTAAAACATACCAGTAACAGTGATGTTTCTTCCCTTATCCTGTCTTACAAGAGTAGTTCCACTGTCATCTGTAAAGATATTTTTTTATAGAACAGGGCGATCCTGTTGCTGTTTTGTCATTAGTGTAGCTGCATGATTTTATGTTCTCTTTTAACGTATGTACAACAATATAATGAGAGACCCCCGTCACAGTAAAAAGTTCCCGGCTCATACTTAAAGAACTGTCATCTGTTTGGAACAACAAAGCGAAGCTGCAGCTGAGATTAAGAAAAGAAGAAATTTATATCAGTTTTATTTTTGAATAAAAGAAAAAAATTATCAAACTACACACAGTAAAATAACAAAATACGTATAAAATTTCCATTGATTAGAGCCCCACTGTGTGTATGTGTGTATGTGTGTGAAATACAATAAGGCCCATTTGGGAGGCCAACCTAATTTACAAAGTGGTACTACTATTACTAAAGTGATATGGTTAAAATATGTGATTAATACATCAGAAAAGAAATCTGCCAGTAGAGGTGTGTGTTGGGACTGACAGATGGTTTTAGGGTGGGAGTCACATTACATCAGGTTGATCTTCCTTTGACTTTCACAGACCACAGTGGGATCGGCAGTGAGAGCAGAGCAGATGCTTAGGAGTTATCTTCAAAGTGAAAATAAGGAGTGAAAAAAGGTATTTGTAGAAACAACAGATCAACCAGTTCATTTCTTCAGACGGTCACTATTACCAGCAAAATGAATGAATCAGTGAATTGTTCATCAACTACATGAAGTATGATGAGTGTGATAACTGGTTTCATTGATGTATTTCTCATCATTGCATGAACAGTTTTCTGTTTCATGACAGTTACATTAACACATAGATGAACACAAGTTAGAAAGTCTGAGCTAGACCAGCTGTCAGTGAGGAACAGCAGCAGAGCCACAGTCACAACTATGAAAACAGTCTGTAAGATGAGGTGAATATGACAGCTGTGCTCTGAGGCGTGGTGTCTCTGAATGTTTCTGCAGAGATTATTTATCATGTATAAAAGACAGAGGTGGATGTAAATGTGTTTTTCTGATCAGAATATATTGAACATATTGCTTTTAAACGTGCAATAATATTGCCTGTGTTTGGGCTGCCCCCTGCAGTACATCAACTAGCAATACAAGACTGACAGAAATAAAAACAATTTGACACTGAGTGCATTTAGCTAATATATCAGCCAATTATCGAAATTAAAATTAAACAATTCTATATGGAAATTCTTGTTTTTTAATCTTTATTATGTTTATATAATAATATCTGTTTGACTTTATTATTTCAATTATTGAATATGAAAACAAAGTCACAGGTCACATATTTATCCACAAACACAGCATGGAGTCACAGATCATGATGCATCTGCTTCTAGAAATACAACAAACAACAACAAAAAATGAATCAGTGAACTGGTAAGCAAACAGACACATGATGCAAGAAGGATGATGGTAACATAATTATGACAGTCAGGCTCTGAGAAACTAATGCCATAGTAAGACTGGCCGGATGTAAAAAAAAAGGTTTGGATATTTGTTTTTTGTTTTGTTTTGTTTTGTTTTTCTCTTCCCCCAAAGAAGCAAAATCAATCATAGGACTCTGTCAGCAAACAAAACACACCACTTAAGATTTACAGTTAGATGTGATCAGATTGATTGGGCAGAACAATCTCTCTTATCTTTACTCAAGAGGACAATTTAAACAGGACAATGAAACCACATATGACTGAAATTTTGCCACATGCCCACAGGCACGGGAGTTTTAGAGTTTAGTAAGTCTGCAGCACGTTGTAATACCAACAGTAACCACTAGATCAGTCATCAACAGAGGCGCTAAAGAAACTGCATTAGTATTGTATTACTTAACACTTGTGTTAAGTAATACAACCAATTCACCAATGCTGGTGCATCAGTACAGCCATAACTGTTTACATTTCTTTAAAACAAGCTCAGTCTGAAAACAACTCCTGGAGGTTTTATTTGTCAGTCCAGTGTAGTGCCAGCAGTCACTGATGGCAGAGAAAATTCAGTCTTTAACTCATCTGGTTCAGGTACAGCCTCAGGCTTCAGCATATACAGTATCTTTATTTGTAGCATAATGGCACATAGATGGTGGAAGCAGAAGGAATGTTTTTTATCATGAAACACACAAATTTTAATAATGTCTAAATTTCAAGAGTTCATTTAATAAGAAAAAGAGTAATGCTGATCCTTTACATAGTTACATTTTCTGCTATCACGTAAACGTATTAAATATGCTTGATAAATTAGTACCTTGTTAAAATCCATATTGATAACATATTATAATCCATATTCATCATGAAATATGCTGAAGGTTTTTATCCTTATACTGATAATTAGCCTATGAATTATAAGCTTACTATAAATATTCAAGCAGAAAAGAGCTGAACACCACCTCTCAGCATCTTAATCATATCTTCTTCTCACTCCTCAAGAGACACAGAGCCTGACCTAAAAAATTAGCCTGTTTTCTTTGACTCTGCTGAACAGTTTCTGCTGCAGCATGAAACAAGCCACCAGTTATTCAGTCTGAGCACTAGACCACACATACAGATATTCTCAGTAGCAAACTTTGCAGGTGTATTTCACTGCTGACCACAAATTTAGTTCATCTGTTTTGGAAAACAAAGCAATGCGACACATTCGCATCAGCGGTTGACCACAGTGAGAAACTGCTGTTTAGAAGAAATGAGCTGCAGTAGCTTTTTTTCTTTTGAACAGCATCCGTGCACAAGCAAAAAGAGCAGAAGCAACAAGTGGTTTAAATTCAACTTCTAAATAACAGACAGAAGCATTTGTTAGGATGTGAACTTTATTGGTACTTATAGCTCTTTGTAGTTCAGTTATTTACCCAGCAGATGATGTACATGTTCATTTGCAATAACAATATGTTATAAATGTGGATTACATCATCGATGTCAATTTCTCTCAGATGTGATTTTTGTCTTCATTCAGCTCTTTTTGAGACCTGTCAGATATACAAGAAATACAGAAAAAAAAATTATTTTCTTTAAAGGATAGAATAAATTTGGAGTTTGTAGTTCGTATTACACACCAAAATTAACTTCGCAGGGCAGCTAATTAACAAACATGATTTTTTTTGCCATGAACAATACATTTTATTAATATTGCCAGTATTTAATATTAACCACGCATCACATATTACATATTATCTAAATGCAAGACATAAAGAATCATCAATCAAAATTAATCTTACCTTTGAGTTTAGCCTCACCCGGGCGTAAGGTGGTGTAAATGGCTCTAGAAGATAACATGTCATCATCTAATGGAGAGATACAGCCATAATGAGAGGACAGACGACCACAGTAACATCAGTGATGATGAACACTGTTTGCTATTCACTGTTCATTAGGTCTAATTTGGAATCTTAGGAAAATCTGACAATCTTAATTAAAAGAGAAAGGGAAGATAAAATACCTGAAGGTAACACAAGGATTTAAAAAATCTGGGATATTTTGCGCAAGCGATTAACTTACTTATATCAGTCATTACCACAAAAAAGTATTTTTTAAATAAAACGCCAAATAAAATACAGAAAAACTAAATTGAATTGTTTGCTCCTCCAAAATGGAAAATGAAGTTTATATAAGCAATAACATAGCCAGTACTCACCAACTCTCTCACCCTGAACAACCAGCAGAATCATAAAGGTCATCACTGAAAAGATATGCCGACTTTTACAGGTACTAATAAAACATTTTGTTACATATCATAACTTGCCCACTAGGCTATGGGCTACTTTGTTTTAAAGTAAAACAAACTAAATCATCACAATTTAGACAGAATTTATAACTTTAACCATTTTTTAATGGGAATTATTAATGCTTTTATTTATTGTATATTATATTTACCTATTTTATCTATTATTATTTATTATTTGTATCTATTATTTTTGTGTATTTATCTTATTTGTTTACACATATAAATTTTTTTTCAAATGTGGAAATTGAGAAATTACTCACACAGTCTGATGCCGAGAGCTCTGACATCCATGTTGTTTTGCTGCAAACTGAAGACTGAGGTGTTACGGCAGTGAGCACGGGTGTCTTCCTGCTGCTCAAACTGTTTTGATATCAAATATTTTTAAAACTTCTTACAATGCAACAAAGTTTAATGAAAGTAGTTTCCAGTGAGACCGATTTGCTCTTGTGACAAGTCGAGCCTCAGTGATAGTGAAGTTCACAATCAGTAGGTGGAACAAGTAACCACTTCAGACTGTTGCTGCATCTGACACAATTAGCAGGCTGGTTCATGTTTCCCGCGCTCGCATTGTTACTTTGATGTTCATCACTAGCTTATAATTCCTTAACTGATAGCACACTAGTATCATTACAGAAAAAACAAGATCAACTTAAATCTTGTTCATAGTTTACAGTCTGTAAACTATACAGAGTATAAACTATGTACCAAATTCATGTTTAAAAAGATATTTCAACACATGAATAAACAAATAATAAAAATGAACACAGTTTTCTTGGTGGCAGAAGAGAAACGCTAATAAAGGATATGAAAGCCATCAATAGTTACAATCTTTTAATAATTTTTGTGGTAATCTGTTCAATAGATGATGAGATATTTCACATAATGAGTGAAATATCTCAGTTAACCCTTTTAAACTTCTTCTGGAACTTGACATTCATTTTTGGCCACAAGTCAATAAACATGGCTGTAGATAATTTAATCACATTCTGTCATTTAAGCATAGTTCATGTTTACATGAATGTTCACGTACAGATAGTTGAAAAGTGTCAGGAAGAACATACTCTTAAGATTTGGGGTACTTATGGCAATAAGCATTAAAAACATCACTTTGATGTACCGTAACCATACATTTGATTGTTTAGTTCTTTGTTGCTGAGAGTGAGTTTTCTGTTTGTTACTGTAGGTGTACTGCAGGATGATGTGATAGATTGCCATGAGTCTGCAAAATCTGCAGACTACAATCTATATTTTCTATTATCTTTCTTCACTTTTTCTACTTTAAAAGCTTGCATTCATGTCAGTAAGAATCTAAAACCTACACATACTTTTCATTTTTACCTGATCAATTTATCAGTATTTTTTCCATATAAGCAGAGTAAGTCAGCTGACTGTGTCAGTAAACAAAACCACCTAAGATTTCGACCATGTAAGAAGTGACACAGTGGAGAGGGCAGAAGGATCTCTCTTATCTTTATTGTAGAGGACAATCTAAACAGGGAAATCAAGGCATAGATAACTTCTAAATTTGGAATAAGTGTCACACTCCTGGGTCATGCGACTCAGTGTTTTGAGTTTCACTGTATTATGTTATCCTTTATTTATTATGTTTTAAAAGAGTCTGGTGTTCTTTGTTCATTGTATTTAGTTTCATCTCCCCTGTCCCGTCATTAGGTTCATGTGTGTCAGCTGTGTTCTCATGTGTCTCTACTTCTCCTGATCACCTCATGTGTGTATTTAAGTCCTCTGTCTCCCTTGATCATTGTCGCGTTGTCTGTGTTCCATCCTCCTGGTCAAGTTAAGTGTTCTTCGGGATTATGTGTAGTTCATGTTGCCATTCAAGTTGTTTAATTCTTAGTTCTTACATGCACCCGCACAAAGAGGTTCTGTTAGGTCTGCGCTTGCAGGCCTCGCTGACTCAGAGACTTATCCTTGTGAACAAAGCAAGACAATCAGAGCTCTATCCATTCAACTTGCAAGGGAAGAATCAAAATCTTGGAGCTGAAAGCTTCCAACTCCAAAAAAACCTAACAGGTTCCATGCTGATCATGTTCATGTTGGTTTACTCATGCCATGTGGTTCATAGTTTTTCATGTACCTGCACAGATTCCTTTTCACAGTAGTCATAGTTACTCCATTTAGTCATTTCCAGTGTTTTTCTAGTTTAGGTTTTAGTTTAGCCATAGCCTTTTTTCCTGTTATGTTTTGCCTTCACACCCGTTATCAGCCCAAATAAAGGCTTGCCTTTAGTTAAAGCTCAGTCCCGTGCCCTCGCCTCTGTCCGCTCCTGGTTCCTCAACACACACCCCTACACGGTCTCCCCCTGCAGCTCGTGACAATAAGTCTGCAGATGATGTGACATTTGTTGTTCTGGTCATCTCACGTTGCCATATTAAGAGTAACCACTAGACTGCAGCAGAAAAGAGGTTTTTCCCTTCACTATATAATGATCTGTGATAATCCACAGATTATCAGTCATAAATAAAACACCTGGAAAAACTGCTTTACTATTACTTAACACTTCTGTAGTGATCATACAGTCCTGATCAAAAGTTTAAGACCACTTGAAAAATGGCAAAAAGTCACAGAACTGACAGTTTGAACTTTGCGAGAGCACCAAACATGGGACATTGAAAGGTGAACCTTGATGGTCTTGATGGTTTCCAATGTTACTGGCATGACAAGCAGATCCCGGCTGCTGGTTATGTGCAGAGGTTGAAGAGAGCATCCCTCATAACCGAGAGCTCTCGTCTGTGTAGTAATGATTGGGTTTTTCAACAGGACAATGCTACAGTACACAATGCCCACAGGACAAGGGATTACTTCCAGGAGAATAACATCACTCTTTTGGACCATGCTGTGTGTTCCCCTGATTTAAATCTTATTGAGAACCTTTGGGGATGGATGGCAAGGGAAGTTTACAAAAACAGACAACAGTTCCAGACAATAGAAGCCCTTCGTGAAGCCATATTCACCATTTTGAGGAATGTTCCCACTCAACTCATGGAAAGCCTTGCATCAAGCATGCCGCAACAAATTTTTGAAGTGATCAACAATAATGGTGAAGTTACTCATTACTGTGTTGATGGTTGAAACTTTGATTTCTGTTTTGGGGTGTGTGTGTGTGTGTGTGTGTGTGTGTGTGTGTGTGTGTGTGTGTGTGTGTGTGTGTGTGGGGGGGTGTTCCTCCTTTTTTTTTTTTTTGTTTTGTTTTGTTTTTTTGAGGTATGGTCCTAAACGTTTGATCACCTTTAAAACAGCCTGTTTCAGTTTAATAGTTGTTTTCAATAAATTGCACACTCAAAAAAACGTTTTGTCTCACTCCCATTTCTTGTTGCATGTTGAAGCTCGACTTGAAACCTTGTTAACCAACCATGCAAAATATGACTTGCTACTCTTACTGTTCTGACATTTGGGAACTGATATATAGCCTATCAAGTATGTTGTCTAAAAATAGTTAAAGTCAAGCAGAAACAAGCTGAGCACCACCTCTTACCATCTAAATCCCATTAAGATGTTTAAATTATAGTATTACACTCACTCAGCTTCTGACTTCTGCTTTCATACAGTCTGACAAAAAAATGTAAAACAAAACAAAATCAGCGTGTTTTCTGTAACTCTTCTGAACAGCTGCTGCTGCAGTGTGAAATAAGCCACAGAATATTTATTTTATGTAGAGACATGCTCAGTACCAAACTGTGCAGTTATATTTCACTGCTTACCACAAATTTGGTTCATCTGTTTTCAAAAACAAAGCAACACATTTACATTAGTGGTTGACCACAGTGAGTACTTGCTGTTCAAAAGAAATGAGCTGCAGCAGCTCTTTTCTTCTGAGAAGCATTCATGCACAAGCAAAAAGAGCAGAAGCAACAAGTGATTTTTTACCTTCTACATAAGAGACAGACACATTTGTTAGTATGTGAACTTCATCTGTTTTTATAACTATGTGAGTCGGACAGCTGTTTCTCGCTGAAGACACACATAACAGATTGCAGACATTCACACCAAACCCAGCAGATGATGTACAACTTGTACAATTGCAATAACAATATGTGATAAATGTGGATTACTTCATCGACTTCACTTTCACTCAGATGTGATTTTGTCTTCAGTCAGTTCTCTTTCTGCAACCTGTCAAATATACAAGACGTAAAGAACTAAAACAGTATCTTTCTAAAGGTGGATTCGTATTACACACCAATATTAACTTCACAGCAATTAAAATTTTGCCACAAACCGTTAGTTTTCTTAATATTTTGTATTTAATATTTAATAACCATCACATATTACATATTATCTGAATGTAAGACATGAGGTATAATCAAAGTTAATCTTACCTTTGAGTTTAATCTCACCCGGGCGTAAGGTGTAGTAAATGGCTCTAGAATATAACATTTCATCATCTAATGGAGAGATACAGCCGGAGTGAGAGGACAGACGACCACAGTAACATCAGTGATGATGAAAACTACAGGGAGTGCAGAATTATTAGGCAAATGAGTATTTTGTACACATCATCCTCTTCATGCATGTTGTCTTACTCCAAGCTGTATAGGCTCAAAAGCCTACTACTAATTAAGCATATTAGGTGATGTGCATCTCTGTAATGAGAAGGGGTGTGGTCTAATGACATCAACACCCTATATCAGGTGTGCATAATTATTAGGCAACTTCCTTTCCTTTGTCAAAATGGGTCAAAAGAAGGACTTGACAGGCTCAGAAAAGTCAAAAATAGTGAGATATCTTGCAGAGGGATGCAGCAGTCTTAAAATTGCAAAGCTTCTGAAGCGTGATCATCGAACAATCAAGCGTTTCATTCAAAATAGTCAACAGGGTCGCAAGAAGCGTGTGGAAAAACCAAGGCGCAAAATAACTGCCCATGAACTGAGAAAAGTCAAGCGTGCAGCTGCCAAGATGCCACTTGCCACCAGTTTGGCCATATTTCAGAGCTGCAACATCACTGGAGTGCCCAAAAGCACAAGGTGTGCAATACTCAGAGACATGGCCAAGGTAAGAAAGGCTGAAAGACGACCACCACTGAACAAGACACACAAGCTGAAACGTCAAGACTGGGCCAAGAAATATCTCAAGACTGATTTTTCTAAGGTTTTATGGACTGATGAAATGAGAGTGAGTCTTGATGGGCCAGATGGATGGGCCCGTGGCTGGATTGGTAAAGGGCAGAGAGCTCCAGTCCGACTCAGACGCCAGCAAGGTGGAGGTGGAGTACTGGTTTGGGCTGGTATCATCAAAGATGAGCTTGTGGGGCCTTTTCGGGTTGAGGATGGAGTCAAGCTCAACTCCCAGTCCTACTGCCAGTTTCTGGAAGACACCTTCTTCAAGCAGTGGTACAGGAAGAAGTCTGCATCCTTCAAGAAAAACATGATTTTCATGCAGGACAATGCTCCATCACACGCGTCCAAGTACTCCACAGCGTGGCTGGCAAGAAAGGGTATAAAAGAAGAAAAACTAATGACATGGCCTCCTTGTTCACCTGATCTGAACCCCATTGAGAACCTGTGGTCCATCATCAAATGTGAGATTTACAAGGAGGGAAAACAGTACACCTCTCTGAACAGTGTCTGGGAGGCTGTGGTTGCTGCTGCATGCAATGTTGATGGTGAACAGATCAAAACACTGACAGAATCCATGGATGGCAGGCTTTTGAGTGTCCTTGCAAAGAAAGGTGGCTATATTGGTCGCTGATTTGTTTTTGTTTTGTTTTGAATGTCAGAAATGTATATTTGTGAATGTGGAGATGTTATATTGGTTTCACTGGTAAAATAAATAATTGAAATGGGTATATATTTGTTTTTTGTTAAGTTGCCTAATAATTATGCACAGTAATAGTCACCTGCACACACAGATATCCCTAAAATAGCTAAAACTAAAACAAACTAAAAACTACTTCCAAAAACATTCAGCTTTGATATTGAGTTTTTTTGGGTTCATTGAGAACATGGTTGTTGTTCAATAATAAAATTATTCCTCAAAAATACAACTTGCCTAATAATTCTGCACTCCCTGTATAACCCCCAATAAAATTATGAATTATCTTGCATAAATAGGCTGTTGATTTTCTTTACTCATTTCAGGTATTACCAGTAAAATAGTTGCATGTTTAATCATCTGGGAATTTACCCAGATTTATTTATTTATTTAGACAGAGATCTTGACCCAACCACAGACTGGTTTATGTCCGACAATATTTTCAAGGACCGGCCTTTAAGGTGTCTTAAATAAATACAACAAAATAAAACCAGTACCAGTATCAAAAAAGGAAGATTTAGTCATAACACATGGGAAAAGACCCAGGGAAACCGAGTTAACGATAAAAGTGATTAAAAAAAAAAATAACAATAAAAACCCTGAGAATTTCACATCTGAGCCTCAACTCTCGCGGCCCAGTACCAAACGACTCACGTTTGGTTTATGGCACCGGGGGTTGGGGACCGGTGCCATAAACCACAAAAAAAAAAAAATGAATCATGTCATGGATAATATACAACAAACAGGCTAACAACTGTGGAAATATATATGGAGGAATTTGCAAGTTAAATAAAACATATGAAAAATTGGTAAAAATCTGCCACTTTGTGGTGTATTTGTGGAGATTTGACCTGCGACCTAATTGTATTAAAATATTTCTTTCCACCGTCAAGCATATTTTTTTTTTAGTCATTAATTTTTTTTTTACACCTATACTGTTCCTACTTAAAACAAGTAAATATCTTGCCTAATAATTCTGCACTCCCTGTATTTGCTATTCACTATTCATTAGGTCTAATTTGGAATCTTAAGAAAATCTGACAACCAGAGGAACATAATGTCACTATTACATCAGGACATGTAAGCAAACTGGTGGTTGTCGAAACTGTGAGCCAGGAGTGCCCTAATGTGACCAGCTTTTCAAAACATTTCTTTGTTACAGGGGTGATAGCAACTGACTGGTTGTAGATGAAGCTGAAAATATTGTGTTTCCTGGGCATCTCTTTGTGCTAAGCTCAGCAATGTTTAGGTTTGTTCATAAATTAAAGTGGATGTGTTCAAAGTTTATTCTAAATGAAACAATAAAAGTTGCACTTTACTTCCACAGTTTTGACCTGCACGATGAAACTTTTTTTCATTTGAAGCAG
Organism: Oreochromis aureus; assembly: GCF_013358895.1. Taxonomy (NCBI): domain Eukaryota; kingdom Metazoa; phylum Chordata; class Actinopteri; order Cichliformes; family Cichlidae; genus Oreochromis; species Oreochromis aureus. The sequence goes on along the minus strand of NC_052944.1, from coordinate 54,462,065 downwards.
AAGTGTAGAAAGCTCAGTGTATTATCACCAGCACCTACTCTTTGCTTATCCATGTTTACAGATACCAGAAAAAAGAGCACAGGAAAGCAGAAGTTTTTTAGTAAATGTATTTATCTCCTGCTTTTTTACATATTTTTTTGGTATTATTCCTTGTTGTTATTATTCCTTATTCATTGTACATATCTTTCTTGTGTAAATGTAAATTTGTCATTGTGTAAATACTTACGCTATTGTGTACTCCACACACATGGAGAGATGCCAAACTGCCTTTCACTGTTCTTGTAACAGTGACAATAAAAAGCTATTCTATTCTATTCTAAAAAAAAATTCAATTAATTAAATAAGAGAAATAATAAAATAACGATAAGAGAGGAACACAACATTCACAAAACTTCTGTTGCCTTGATTTACGTGCTGATGTGCATGATGTGAGCATGTGACAAAGCAAAAGTGATCAACACATAGTTATGTGAAAAACATCATGTTCAATAAAATATCTAAATGTTCATAACATAAGAACCAAGTTCTTGAGTTTGTCGTGTGTTGTTTATGGTCACAGTGGTGTAAACAGGTTGTTCAGAGCTATCACCTGAAAAGGAAGAATCATCCCTGGGCAAGAGAGGTTATGTGTGTGTGTGTGTGTGTGTGTGTGTGTGTGTGTGTGTGTGTGTGTGTGTGTGTGTGTGTATGTATGTATGTATGTATGTATGTATATATATATATATATATATATATATATATATATATATATATATATATATATATATACATATATATATATATATATATATATATATATATATATATATATTACAGTTAAGCCCATAATTATTCATACCCCTGCCAAATTTTGACTTAAAGTTACTTTTGTTCAACCAGCAAGTTCTTTTTGAGCAGAAATGACACAGGTGTCTCCCAAAGATAATAAGACGATGTACAAGAGGCATCATTGTGGAAAAAAATATTTCTCAGGTTTTATTTATATTTTAGCAAAAAGTATCATGTCCAGAATTATTCATACCCTTCTCAATAATCAATAGAAAAGCATTTATTGGCTATTACAGCAATCAAACGCTTCCTATAATTGCAGACCAGCTTTTTGCATGTCTCCACAGGCATTTTTGCCCATTCATCTTTAGCAATGAGCTCCAAATCTTTCAGGTTGGAGGGTCTTCTTGCCATCACCCTGATCTTTAGCTCCCTCCACAGATTCTCAATTGGATTCAAGTCAGGACTCTGGCTAGGCCACTGCAAAACGTTACTGGTGTTGTCTGCTAACCATTTCTTCACCACTTTTGCTGTATGTTTTGGGTCATTGTCGTGCTAAAATGTCCACTGGTTCCCAAGGCCAAGTTTTTCTGCAGACTGCCTGATGTTGTCGTTGAGAATCTTCATGTATTGCTCTTTTTTCATGGTGCTGTTTACTGTGATTAGGTTCCCTGGTCCATTGGCTGAAAAACACCCCCAAAGCATTAGGTTCCCACCACCATGTTTGACAGTGGGGATGGTGTTCTGTGGGTTGAAGGCTTCTCCTTTTTTATGCCAAATGAAGGCAACATCATTGTGACCAAATAATTCAATTTTTGTTTCATCTGACCATAACACTGAAGACCAGAAATCTTCTTCTTTGTCCAGATGAGCATTTGCAAAGGCCAAATGAGCTTTTGCGTGCCTTATCTGGAGAAGTGGCGTTTTCCTTGGTCTGCATCCGTGGAACCCAGCAGTGTGCAGTGTCCGTTGGACTGTCTGCCTTGAGACATTGCCACCAGCAGAGCCCAGATTCACCAGAATGGCCTTGGTGGTGATCCTTGGATTCTTTTTCACCTCTCTCACTATTCTCCTGGCCAACACAGGTTTCACTTTTGGCTTCCGACAACGTCCTCTGAGATTTTCCACAGTGCGGAACATCTTGTATTTTTTAATAATACTTTGCACTGTAGCCACTGGAACTTGAAAACATTTGGATATGGCCTTGTAGCCCTTTCCTCACTTGTGAGCAGCCACAATGCGCAGCCGCAGGTCCTCACTGAGTTCCTTTGTCTTAGCCATGACTGTCCACAAACCACCTGCAGAGAGCTGCTGTTTTTCACCTGTTGAGTTGATTAAAACAGCTATTCCCAATTAATCAGGGTAATTAGGATGCTTTAGAACAGCTTTGACTATTTGGAATGGTATGGAACTTTGGATTCTCCCAGAGACTGTGACAGTTTGTGAAGGGTATGAATAATTCTGGACATGATACTTTTTGCTCAAATGTAAATAAAAGCTGTGAAATATTTTTTTTTCCACAATGATGCGTCTTGTACATCATCTTATTATCTTTTGGGAGACGCCTGTGTCATTTCCAGTCACAAAATAACTTGCTAGTTGAATAAAAGTAACTTTAAGTCAAAATTTGGCAGGGGTATGAATAATTATGGGCTTAACTGTATATATATATATATATGACTCTAAAGCTGTGTTTTGGTAGCCCTCACGCTTCTTTTTCTGGCTTTGTGCTGTGGTTTGACCTAAGACAGAGTTTTAAATTATCAAAGTATCACCAGTGTCGAAAACAAAAAAACCACATATGACATACTGAGCAGACACAAAAATAATCCTTCTGTGCAGCATATGTCATGTAAAAATACCACACTTCACTTTTAGCTTTTATTTTAATTTTCTTAAATGTCAACCTACTAGCAATGGTATCATTCAGTCTCTCAAACGCGATACAATTTTAATCGATTTATACTGATGAAGTTACTCCCACTGTGACCCTGATTTGGACTGGTTAACAAATTTAAATTAATAAATGGATAGAAGGCCATAAAATTGGTAACAAGCAAGAAATACAATAATACAATTGTGATAATTATTTCTCTCTCACCTCCTGGATGGTCTCCATGTGAGTTTGTCGCTGCTGATGTCTTTGAGGAAACTGATGAATAGAAAAGAAAAACCCAGCATTAGAAAAAAAAAGTAGGGAAATGAATAGGGAACAAGACTATTCTTAGAAATTATGTAAACTGAAAAACTGAATTACCTCTGTGTTTGCAAGTATTAAGAAATCTGACCACCAGCAGCATCAATATTATCACTAAAATAGGCAACACAATCCACAGCAGGATTAAGTCAGGATTGGAATTGGAGTCATCTGACAGGGTCTCTGGTGAAGCATCTGCTGCAATGGTACAAGTTTATAAATATCATAGCATGTGTAATATTTCTGAGTTTAAACATAAAAAATTGTAACGTCATTTTTATAACATTTATAACATTTTCTTCAAGACCAAAAAACAGAAATCTAAATGTTGGAGTCACATTTCTCTCTCTATGAAGCCCAGCCATAGAAATAACTAAATATAGTTTTAGCCTTACATCTGACATGAAGCCAGCTTTCTGGTGATGTTCCAACACCAGAAATGCTGCACTTGTATCGTCCTTCATCAGAGCTGGAAACACTGTTGATGTGCATGTTGTCAGAAGGGCTCCGGTCTATGAGGACATCATCTTTGTAGAAATTTGCACTTTGGTTGATGTGAGTTGTCTTGTTTATGCAGCGGAGAGTCACATTGTGTCCCTCAAAAACAGGGAAAACTGGACTCTCTAAGATCACAGAACCACCTGAATAAAAAGCAAAATGTTTTTTTGTTTTTGTTTTTCTAACTTTTTAAAAAGTCTAAATGACAAATACATTCAGTACCAAACAAGACAAAGTGGATAATAAATCTCACCTAATTTTAAAATAAAACTATGTACTAATTTCACAAATATGATGAACTTACCAGTTATGGTAATGTTGACACTGTTGCTTCTCTGACCCCCTTTAACCTCACACCAGTACTCTGCACTGTCTGTTAGATAAGTTTGAGAAATTGTGCATGAAGACGAAGTTCTTTTACTGTTACATACTGGACTAAAAGATTCTAACTTTTCCTCAGTGGTTTTGACTCCTCTCAGTTCAGTAGAACCATCAGGGCTCTCACAATCAAAAGATAAACGCTCATACTGAAAGTGTTGGAGTCTGTTAGGAGACACATGAAGAGTAGCTGCACCTGAAAATTAGAAACATCACAAGATTTATAGTTAACAGATTAATCAAAATTCTTATAAAATGTGTTATTAAAAGATGATTAAATCTAAAAGGATTTTAACAAACATCAACAGACTTGAATGTTTAAGTCAACCCCAACTTACTCATCCCACAAAAAAGTAAAAAAAGATTATTTATTTTATTAGCGTCTCTAACGTACTCGCCCATTTTTTGGTTAAAGCCATTTCGAACATGTGTCCCCAGCAGAATAACTTCAAGCATTACTAGATCAGCACAGGAAAGCCAAAAATTATTTGATGTACAGACATATATACAGTAAATCTTAAAATAAAAAAAGAAACCTAACAACAATTACTCACATAGTCTGAAGCAGGGAGTTGTAATCACCATGTTGTCTTGCTGCTGACTAACTGAGTAGCAGACTAAAATAAACTGAAGTATATCATTGGGGGAGGGCGGGTTTCCTGTTCCTGTGCAGTTTGTTTAGTCATAATGTCTTCAAAGTATATGAGTCTGCAGAATTAAGGTGTAAAAGAGGTCCACCATTCCTGGACCTGTTCGTCTTGTTCACTCAAGAAAAATTTAATTGGGTGGTTTTTACATTTGCATGAGTCTAATTAGTTGCTGGACATGCAATATCACAAAATCACCAAAATCATCAAACCATAGGAAAATCAGTGGGGTTATAATAAGGCACAAAATGAATACACACTTCACATAAATGCTCTTGCTATTTATTGTGGTCTAACCTGAGACCACAGGAATGAGAACTGAGTTACCGCGGATCGCCCCGTGCGTGGTGGTTAGCTGCGTTAATGAGCTAACCACGCTAACGCATTGACGGCGTGCAGCCCCATCAGCGGTAACTCGTTAACGGAGATTTTCTTTAATGCGGTTATGCCGTTAATGTCATTTTAACGAGATTAACGCTGACAGCACTAAATCATAGCTACCCTAATTGTTTTAAAGTACAGAGAGACTGCTCAATGGCGTGGTGGGTAGCAGCGTTGCCTCAAAGCAAGAAGGTTCTGAATTCAAACCACAACATGAGTTCTGTGTGGCGTTTGCATGGTCTCCCTGTGTTTGCATGGGTTTTCTCTGGGTAATCTGGCTTCCTTCCACAGTCCAAAGACATGCTGGGGTTGGGCTGATTGGTGTTTTTAAATTGCCCATAGATGTGAATGGTTGTCTGTCTTTCTGTGTTAACCTGTCAAATTTTCCTATAAATCCAACATACTGAAGGAAAAAAGGTGCATATAACAAGTTTTATGTTAACCAGACTCTAGAATGGCTGTGTGCAAAGAAGAATGGGCAAGGATTTCAGTCTCTAGATGTGCAAAGCTGGTAGAGACATACCCTAAAAGACTGGCAGCTGTAATTGCAGCAAAAGGTGGTTCTACAAAGTATTGACTCAGGGGGCTGAATAATTTCGCACTCCCCACTTTTCAGTTATTTATTTGTAAAAAATGTTTGGAATCATGTATGATTTTCGTTCCACTTCTCACGTGTACACCACTTTGTATTGGTCTTTCACGTGGAATTCCAATAAAACTGATTCATGTTTGTGGCTGTAATGTGACAAAATGTGGAAAAGTTCAAGGGGGCCGAATACTTTTGCAAGCTACTGTATACATTATCTAATTTGAGTATGACGTTTGACTGTACGTGAGATAATTGATTTGTTTTGGCATAAAAAAAAAAAATTAACCACAATTTTGTATGGATTGTCTTCAAACTTCAACTTTTAAGACACTGTATTAAGGAATATATCATATGAAAGGACATGGAAAGGGCTTTTTTAATGTTGTTTCAGTATGATAACCTATGGGTTCAAAATGACGCCATAACGTTTCATAAAATCAGGGGTCCAAGGATCAGTAAAGTGTGCCAAGAAAGTCAACATTAATATGCCAAAAGCAAGATTTTTTTTTTTTTTTTAATCTGCTATTCCCGAATTTTGGTAAAATACGAGCAGGGGCGATTCTAGGATCAGAGCTTTGGGGGTGCTGAGCACCCAGAGAGCTGCCCAGCCAGGCAAAATAAACTTTACACGTCACGATGAGACTTCTTCCCTATCCCTGTCAGTCCCTGCATCCTTAAATGTCTCCAGTTGTCCCGAGTTCTCTCTGACTGTCTCCTTGGTGCATTTAAACCCCTGTTCCTCCCTGTCCTCGCCGTCTGTTGTCTTCGTCTCCGTTATCAGTCATCATAATTTTACCATCTCTGTGCAAGTCTGCAAATTTCTTTATTAAATCATAAGATTCTTAAATTCATCAAGTCTCTCTGTGCCTGGGTCCTCGTCTCAAAACATGACATCACTGTTGTGTACATTTTAACACAATTTAATCCCACATTTGTGAAAGAAAAACAAAACACTTTTTTGAAAAGTCTGTAACAAAATCATCAAATCTGATAAAGTTTATTTAAATGCTGCAAAAGAAGAATGGATTGGAATAAAAAAAAAAATACATATCCTAACCTTAATTACTGGGGGAGAATAATGAATGATACTCATAGTGAGTAAAAAGTAAACTGAGTGCATTTTTTGGCCAGAGATTCACTTTTAATGAGTATGTATAATATAATACAGATACATAAAAATACTCCCAAAACAGAATAAGTTATTACGAATAAATTATTACAAAATATTAATAAAAAAAATATTAAAATGGAGGCAACTTTGTATACATTCTACCACAGGCAATGTATAAAAAAATCTTTACTGCAGATACTAATTTGACTAATTTAATAATACTAATTTTGTGTTGTAAGATTTATGAGTTTCATGCTTTCATAGTGGTGCTTGGGAGAGCTTGACATTTTCCCAATGGTACACACTGTATAAAGTTTGAGAAACACTGATAAGGTAATTTATGTGTGCTTTTGGAAAACATTTAAAGCTGCAGTACAGAATCTTTGAAACAAGCTAGCTTAAAACATTTTTAGATTATAAACAGAGCACTCTGCTTCTCTTTACAGTCCACTCCACCAGGGCTGTTTGGCACTTTCTGATAGTGTGCAAATGTGATGTACGTACTGTGGCAGTCATACAGACAACTGGACGGTCCAAAAGTTGGCCTACCTATTACTGCCTGAGGTTTTAGTAGAGTTGTGGCTGAACCACATAAAAATATATCATTAAGTTTAATCTCCCCAATCAATGATAATGTTATGTTGGAATGTTGTTAAAGAGGGTCAAAAATGTTTCAACCCAGTTTGTTTTGCAGATTCTGTATTGCAGCTTTAATATAGGGAGAACACAACTTCTAGATTGTATGAGTAAAATCAGGTTTTTTCTCTTTGTCAGTTTAACAGTTTCTGTTTTGCCTGTCACTGTTCCCTGTCTGTTTTCTTACCTGCTTCTTCCTGACCTTGTACTTTCTCCTCACGTTCCCCTCTTTCCTCTCTCCCTCTTTGGACTGACAATCATACACAAATACATTGTATTCAATTAGATGAAAAATTACATTAATATGAAAAAAATACTATTAAGATCACTAATGAAAGGTCCTCTCTTAGTGTGCTTTCAATCAAAAGGCAAATAACCAAACCACATGAACATCTAATAAAAGATATAAAATATTGAAACACTGATCCAACATTATTTTTGATTGACGGATCATTTGATCTTACACTTTTACCTGAATGTGGCTCCTGTTTTTGAAAAAAACTTCCTTATATCCATTATGAACCTGGCTGTCTCTCTCTACACACACACACACAACAGGAGTTATAAGGTTAATGGGCATTCAGTCAGTTAGCTAGTTAGTATCCATTTCAAACAGGACAGTAGTAACAACAGCAGGCTACGGACAATTTTAAGTTTTAGATTTTAAATAGGCTGTATACATTTCAGTGGGAGCAACAGGACGGTCAAATGTCGCTGATTTTACTACAGAGTAGGACGGATTGTAGGGTAGCAAACATCGTCGTAAAACAAGTTTTCAACACTGCAGGTTACCTGGGTGTAATGTTTTTCAGCTAAAATGAAACATGGTCTGATACCTACCTAACTATATAAAGAGTAACTGCAGGTTAAATGTAGCTAATATGTCCTGTTTTCAGCCAGGTACTTACACCTCCGCTCCGCTGCGTCTCAGAGTAGGGGAGAGGCGAGCTGGAACAAACCATTTTGGGAGGGGAGGGGGGGGGGGGTTATCTATACTTTTGTTGTTGAAATGTTACGTCTCAACCAAGTACTGCATGCTTTTTATATTTTTAGTAGTGTGTCACAAAAACAGCAAATATTGTCAAAAAAGTAAGAAATCTTTGGGGGTGCTTTGATTCATTTTGGGGGTGCTGAAGGACCCCCCAAAAATGGGCTAAAATCGCCCCTGAATACGAGTATATCAACAATTTATGAAACTGTGTGAACAGTCCAGTCAACCACACCACATTCTTACAGGTTCTGATTCTGATGCCTATATTTTGAACTTCAGCAGGCTGGACATTCAAATTGAGTATTTAATTCTGTTTTAATGCCTAAATCTATTGATTTATTGCCATGTTACTGGATTATGAGATGTTTCCATTGTGGGTTATTTTAAACAGATATCCAGTTTGACCTTTGAAGTCTCAAATGTTTTGTGTGGAAACTTTCCACACAAAACATTTGATTTCCACTGGAAAGTATAGTTATCATTACTGTTGTGACCTTTGATCCACTTAATTATCAATATAATATCTGAAGCACATCATTAATATATACTCCGTAATCCTTAGTGAATCAGTGCATTTATTAAAAGGTACAAGTACATCACATATTTTAGAAATGCTGCATTTATCTCCCTACTCTCACTGTATTCTGTAATTTCAAGCTGCATCTCAAGTGGTTCATTGTCCTATTTTTGATTAGAATAGCAATATTTTTTTAAAAAAAATTGTTGTGTAGACATTACAATTCAGTCTTCAGCTCCAGTTTTTGACACAGATTCTTTTGCTGGTTTTTCATGCCAAAATCAGTAGAAAAATCAATTTTCTAAATATCTGTTGTAATGGTCTCTGCATAAAAAATCAGGAAATTCAAGTGTAGAGGCAAGTCATTGTGAGTGTTTTAAAATGTAAGTGTTGTGGGGGCACAGCAAAACATGCATTTCTTTAAAAAAAAAGTGTATAAATATCAGAATATATAGTATATAGACTGTAGAAATAGTTTTCTTTGAATTTTGTATTTTGCAAGAGTTGCTGTGATATCTGCCTTTTGCAACAGGGGGTGCTGCAGCACCTTTGCTTCACTGTGCCTTGCTCCGATGTGTCACTGAAAAAGCCCTCTACAATAAACCTTTAAAGCATCACAACATTTTAACAAATTCTATAGATTAGTTGTAACATGGAAGCCAAGGTAGTGCTCCCAGAATCTGATGCAGAAAGCTTAATAGTCTCAGTAGTCTCTTCCTGTGTAGGTTTATCCTATTATAGCCACACAACTGTAATGAAAGCCTGTGAACTTATACTTTTAAAGGTATCTACAAAATAACAACAATGACACACAACTAGTTGTGGGGATGTGAGTATATGAAAAAAAGGGCACAAATTCAAACCAATACTTAAGAGCTGGTTGTAGTTTAGACTTTTTACTTGCATGAAATATTTTTACATGTTTGTGTTTTGCAACTTTGACCAGGTATACTACAGATAGTACATATTTTTGACAGAATACAAATGCAAAAAAATATATTCACAAGTACTTTTAAAGAGGATGAGTTTAACTGAGAATATTGAATAGTAACAAATATGAATAAGAAATGAGTATGATTAAAGAATAAAATACACAAGGTGACATAATTGCCACCACAAGTGGTGGTAATCAGGTAACAGGTGTCAAAGTCTATATACTGTATAGAGAAAAAGCAACAGTGTGACTCCTTTACAGTTGTTTAACAGAGTTATCGTGGTATTTTACAGACATTACCCAGATTGACCCGTCAACGTTCCAACTGGTGTTCCATCCACTCTACCTCAGCCACAGCACCTTGTATTCTTAGGCAGTCCCACATCCAAGTATTAACCAGGCCCGACCCTGCTTACCTTCAGAGTTCAGACAAGATGGGACATGCTCACGATAGTGTGGCCATACACCCATATTAATCACTTTCTGTTTTCTGTTTGTGCTGTTTTTTTCATATTTGCTTGTTTCCTGTGCCATGACAGTTACATTTACATGAAGTCGAACATGAGTTAGCTGTTGTAGCTCCAATTTTCCCATAGTGAAGTAGACCCAGCAGCAGCAGCAGCAGAGCCACCAGCATGATGGTGAACACAGTCCGTAAGATGAGGTAAACATTACAGCTGCACTCTGAAGATTCAATGAATGTGATGAAAGAATCTGTTTAATCACACAAAGCAGGAGACTGAAGTGAGCTGTGATCATTGGGCTAGAATTTGTGCTGATTTTGTCTAAAAGAATAGAAACCACAGGTTCCACCAAACCACCAAAGGTTCCTAAGACTGACACATGATGCAGTTAAGAGTCACTACATGATTCTGTTGTAATACTGGTATTAAAAAGGGGGAAAAAAACAGAAAGAAATGATAAACAGCTCTTCAGTGTCTAACCTGTGACATTCAGGCAGCTTTCTGGTGATTCAGCTCCTGAAATGCTGCACTTATAAAGTCCTTCATCAGATTTTGAAACTTTGTGGAGCGTCACAATTCTTTTGGAGCTGCTGCTGATGTGGAGTCCATCTTTGTAGAAATCAGCCGTGAAGGTGGAGGAATTCATCTTGCTTCTGCAGCTCAGAGTCACATCTTCTCCCTCCATCACAGGAACAGCAGGACTCTCCAGGATCACAGAACCAGCTGAATACCCATGTGCATAAATTTTTTTAATGAAAAGTTGTTTTTGAATATGACAATATATTGTTTACTTAATCCAAACATACCAGTGACAGTGATGTTGATAATGTTGCTCCTCTTCCCTTCTCTAGTTTCACACCAGTGCTTTCCACTGTCGTCTACATAAACAGCGTTTACAGTGCAGGAGGATCCTGTTGCTGTTTTCTTATTGCTGTTGCTACATGGTTGTATTTTATCTTTCAACTTATGTAAAACATTATCATGAGAGACTCCCTCACAGTAAAAAGTTACTGGCTCATATTCAAAGAACTGTGATCTGTTTGGAACAACACGAAGAAAAACTGCACCTGAGACAAAAAAAATAAAAAAATAAATCTATTTAGTTTTGTTTTTGAAAAACCAAATGCGGGACTATGCTAACTGAAATAAAAAAAAGAAATCACAAATTGATAAAAACAAATTGAGAAATGTTCATGTCAGTTTAACTAGCCGTTACTTACCGACTCTCTGATCATGTGCAAAAAACATCATCATCCAACTCATCACTGAAAAGACAAAAAAAAAAAGGATTGCACACACACACACACACACACACACACACACACACACACACACACACACACACACACACACACACACACACACACACACACACACACACACACACACACACACACACCATTTCTTGGGTTAGAGGGACAATTTCTGAAATTTTTGGCAAATTAGACTGGACATAGGGCTATGGGGACACCGGGTTCCAGAGGTGCTAGAGCTACAATACGCATATCAAAAATCATGAAAAAAATCAGCAAACCTATACACAACTTAAAATTTAAACATTTTCTTTGCTCGACTGAGATATAAAAAGGCTATTTTTTCAGACATTCTGGTGGTTTGTAGAGACTTTTCTGTAGCTCGGTCTATAAGAACAGTCTGGTGTACAAGGTCAGTGATGTCATCATACATATACACAAAGTATAGTCTGTTCTGAAGGGACACATGGTGTGTAAAGCCAGTCTACTGTACACACACACACTGAGTAAATCTGGTTTAAAAGGACACATGGTGTGTAAAGCCAGTCTACTGTACACACACACACTGAGTAAATCTGGTTTAAAAGGACACATGGTGTGTAAAGCCAGTTCACTGTACATATACTCACACATGCACTAAGTATAACCTTCTTAGAAAAGAACGTGTATTATAAGACTGTGACTGATACATCATTATAGTAAAATTGAATAAATTTGCTTAGGCTGCTGCCCCCGCGACCCGGCCTCGGATAAGCGGTTGAAGATGGATGGATGGATGAATAAATTAAAAAATAATAAAAAGACTATATTTTGGTTTTCTCTGATGAGCATTACAATCTGACATACAAGCTTACATAAAACACCACAGATCATATCTGTTGTGATCTACTAACAGGTGGTCAAAGTGTCATTAAAACAACTAGAAGCATAACACAACAGTGCTTGCATCAACTAGAACAAACTATGTATTATAGAGTTTTCATTGTCCTGAAGAAACTGGCACTGAGTGGCTGACCAATAAAACAGCACCTTTGCACACCAGGGGTGAGTCGGGCTGACACCATGACTTATACATAAGACTTATATCAACACACAACACATTTGTTGAATTACTGAACTATATTTAATATAACCAACTCAATAATCAATTCATTAAAAGGACAGCATTGTAACAATTATTGAAGGAAAATAAAAGTGAATCCTGGCATTAAAAGACTCAGGCTAACCACACATCAAAACAAAACACTGCCTGTGAGCACAGTGAAGTCAACTACATACTTTTTGAAGGAGAACACTAACCTTGAAATCAGGCCCAGAAAGGTAAAGGCTCAGACTGTCAAAAGTGCATTTAGTGTTTAACATTTATTTTTTTTTTTTTTAAAGGCCAGTCCTCTGTTGCGCACAAAATCTCGAATGTTTTGAATAGATCTCGTCTCCAAGATAGGTTGTTCCTTTTCTTTGCACTTCAGACACTGCTGGTTGGTGACAGTGATACCGTTTTCAATAAAAGGCTTCATATGTTTCATCACCGCTCCTATCTCCTCCTCAGACCATGGTCTCTTCACACACCGCCTTGATGAAACACGTAAACCTGTTCAATAAAACAAAACAAATTTGAAGTTTAAAAGATCATGTGAGATGCACTTGTAGGTAGAGATGGTGTTCAAAACTGTGAAAACAAGCTGGTACTTGTCTAAAATTGTGTGTGATAATAAATAGACTGTAGACCTGATAAAATTTAAAGTTTGATTGTTTTCATTAACATGATAGTTCATCACACTGCTTGGTAAACACAAAATACATTCAGCTTCTTTATATGTTATATAATGTCTAACCACATGATGTTGGTGTTGACTGCACATAGTGCCTAGTGATGGACATGGCATCTGATTTATATCATACCTTTAGTAACTGAGTCAGGGACAGGAGGTGAACCAGAAGTCACACAGGCATCATTCCCTGGTCATCTAAAAATATTGCACAGTATAAATGTATGGGCTTAAAGAGGCTTTCTGCCTACCAATCAAACACCATGGGCACAGAGGGGACAGTGACAGCCAGTTCTATTATGCTAACTATACACATGGCAATGCTGCTGAACTGGATGAAGTCAACAATACCTTGGGTAATAAGTTTACTGGGAAATGATGTAGATTTTGCACAGGCCAAATCTTGCTTGGCCAAAACTGATGAAGCATCAAAATACTAGTCATAAAGCATTAGTGTCACAATTAGGAATGGAACAACTAACAATCGACCATGTAAAAATGTACTGATGGTTAGTAATATTGTTCTATACACAATCCCAGGTTATCGTAATCAGCATAGTAGTGTTAATAGTAAAGTCTGATTTCATTTTTAATGCAATGAAAAACAGAGATGCAAGTGGCATTAATGAAACAAGAGAGCATCGTTATCATACGTGATGTGCGCTGTTAAAATACGTTACTGCACATTTCACTGGATTTGTCTCTGAACAGGACTAACTCACAGATCCCAGCTCATTACATAAGATATGTTGGGCAAACTTTGAGTACAGCATTGAAAATGTACCTTGAGCTGCAGTCTCGGAGAAGTGAGGCAAATCAGAAGTCACAGAAGTTAATATTTCTTCATTGTCATTGATAGATTTTTCTAGCAAAAAAACAAAAACAAAAACAAAACAAAACAAAAAAAAAACACACACACACACACACATATACATATATATATATATATATATATATATATATATATACACATATACATATATACACATATACATATATATACATATACATATATATATATATATATGTATATATATTACATACAGTGAGGAAAGTAAGTATTTGAACACCCTGCTATTTTTGCGAGTTCTCCCACTTAGAAATCATGGAGGGTCTGAAATTTTCATCATAGGTACATGTCCACTGTGAGAGACATAATCTAAAATAAAATTCGGAAATCACATTGTATGATTTTATAACAAGTTTTTGTATATTTCTTTGTAAAATAAGTATTTGAACACTTGAGTCAAACTATATTAATATTGCCTTTGTTAACAATTACAGCGGCCAAACAGTTCCTGTAGTTCTTCACCAGGTTTGCACACATTGCAGAAGGTCTTTTGACCCACTCCTCCACACAGATCTTCTGTAGATCTGTCATGTTTTGGGCCAACACAGACTTTTAACTCCATCCACAGATTTTCTATTGGACTGAGGTCTGGAGACTAGTGAGGCCACTCCAGAACCTTGAAATGCCTCTTACGGAGCCACTCCTTGGTTTTCCTGGCTGAGTGCTTCAGGTCTTTGTCTTGTTGAAAGACCCAGCCAGAACCCATCTTCAATGCTCTGACTGAGGGAAGGACGTTTTGGCCCAAAATCTCACAATCCATGTCCCCGTTTATCTTCTCCTTAATACAGTGCAGTGGTCCTGTCCCCTGTGCAGAAAAACAGCCCAGAGCATGATGTTTCCACCCTCATGCTTCACTGTAGGATGGTATTATTGGGATGAGACTCATCCTTCTTCTTCCTCAAACCCCAACAATGGAGTTTAGACCAAAAGTTTTATTTTGGTCTCATCTGACCACAGGACTTTCTCCCATGACTCTAGATCATCCAGATGGTCCCTGGCAAACTTCAGATGGGCCTGGACATGGGTTGGCTTAAGAAGGGGAACCTTCAGTGTGATGAATGATTTTAAACCATGACGTCTCAGTGTATTACTGATAGTAGCCTTGCCAACGGTGGTCCCAGCTCTCTTCAGGTCATTGACCAGCTCGTCCCGTGTAGTTCTGGGCTGATTCTTCACCTTTCTTAGCATCACTGACACCCCACGAGCTGAGATCTTACGTGGGGCTCCAGTCCGAGGAAGACATTAGCCTCTTCCATTCAGGGGCGCCTGCAGGAGTCTTGCAGAGGGTACGCACAGTCACCTGCACGCGCTCCATCGCGCACACGCACATGCGTGCACGCGCACTGTCGCGCACCGAGCTGCTTGGCAGTGGCTCTGGAGCCCTTTCCAGCTTTGTGAAGGTCTAAAGTTTTGTCTCTTGTGTCGTTGGACAGCTCTTTGGTTTTACTCATGTTGCTGCAACACTTTTGACAGATTGTGGGGTGCACATGTGTCTTTATGAAAGCTAACGGCATCAAACAGGTGCTGCTAAATTAGAATCATGAGCAGAGTGTAGTTGGACTGTTTAAAAGCAGAATAACAGGTCTTTGAGGGTCAGAAATCTGCATGATAAGCAAGTGTTCAAATACTTATTTTAAGCAGTAATATACAAAAATATTTTAATAAAATCATACATTGTGATTTCCGGAATTTTCTTTTAGATTCTGTCTCTCACAGTGGACATGTACCAACGCTGAAAATTTCAGATCCCTCCATGATTTCTAAGTGGGAGAACTTGCAAAATAGCAAATACTTACTTTCCTCACTGTAAATGGTATTAACTACACAGCAAAGTACAAACAGAACTGCAATAACATTATCTAAATATATAAAAATGTAAATTTTAAATATTTTATCAATACAACTGCAAAGTCTATAACACAGAATACAATAATTTCAGTACCTCGCAATGTGGAAGCATCAGGGAGTTGCTGTGATCCAGTAGCCATCCCATCTATGTCATCTATAAAATTGAAAAAATGTTATTAGACCAACCATTTTCACAAACACCAAGCCGATTTAACAACATATAAACCATGCATACCACCAATTTCATCCAGAGTTTTTCCTTGAATATCCTTCACACTTCCCTTCTCCATGGCCATGAGCAACTTGGAGATCTTAGCCAGCTGAATTGTTGATTGGGGCAGTCGATAGTATTCTCTATGGACCCTAATGTCATGGCCGAGGAAATCGGCCAGCTGGTCTAGTTCATTATCTTTCAAGTTCATGACTTGGCTTATCGTGGCAATCTGTTTGCGAAGGTTAGTTGATCTGAGGTTCTGAGGATGTTCAGCTCCGCAAGCATCTGCAAACTGACCAAACTGCCCTCTGTAGTGACCATCACTACAAGGAATGGCGAAAAGGTACATATTGTTTTCAGATACCCCGCACTCTTTCCTCTTACTAACGAGGAGTGACAGGTTATCGGTCATATCAGAAGTCAGGATCACAGCCACCTTTCGTCCTTTTTTTCCCCTTCAGTTCCACTCTGGCAAACTGTTGGCAAAGCCTTTTCTCAACTTCTGTAAGCCCAGAGCTGATGTCATCGTTTAGTTTGGACATGTCACGATCTTCAAAATTTTTGACAGTCATACGTGCTACTTCACCTTCCCGCCTCCTATTGAACAAAATCACTTGACAAAGGATCACCTTTGCTAGTGCTGCATAAGTTCCTGCTGTTGGGTTATCACCTAGTTTCTCCCTAGCCGATTCCACTTGCTGACCAAGATATAACTGCAGCTTCTGAACATCTCTGGTCAGTGGAAGGCTGTCGACCTTGTTGTATTTTGCCTCACTCAGGTTTGATAAGGCTGAATGGGAAACTAATTCAGACCACTTTGTTTCATGAAGTGTGTGAAACCTCCTGATTGAATCGATCGCCTCTTGATCCTCTTCCATGAGAGCACGACACATGATAATATCACTTATTTTTCTCAGAGAATGTCCGAGCTTCAGGGCCAAACTTGGGGCTTTGAATGTGCTGGTTTCAGTATCAAAACCTGAAACTCTCTTGACAGCATTAGTAAGAATAAAGAAGTTGGCTGGTTTTATTGCCTCTTCCATATTATGGATTCTTGTTGTGTGATTTAAAGTCACAAGTAATCTCCCAAGTTCCCTTACTTTCTGTCTTATATACTCATGCTTTGATCTGTCACTTCCATGCTTATTAAAAAGAGACTGAGCCAACTGCATAATATAATGATCATTCCTTATTGCACTAGACACATCATCCTTGTGCATCTTGCCCAGTACTGAGTAGAGTTCACTTGAAATTGGCTGAGACATTGTGGATTGAGTAGATGCTATACCAAAGACTCTATCTTTCAGCTTCTCTTCAGCATTATTCTCTGGTCTTAAAGCACATCTTTTCATATGCCGAGAAACTTCTTTTCTGGATATCATACCCTTACAGTATAAGCAGTACTCGTATGTCTCAGCGCTGCTGCTGCTCTTTTTTGAGATCCTTTTCACTTTAAGACAACCTGATCCTGTGGTTTTAACAGCAGAGTTGTGCTTGAAGTTACCAAGGTTTCGTAACCTTTCAAGATGAACTTTTCTGTCCTTTGATGATTTGGGTAACTGAAGCGCCTGGGCGACTTCAGCATTTTCATTTACATGCGTCTCCAGATGACGTGCAAATTTTGTTTGAGGTTTTCCACACACAAAACAAAAATTGACTGTGCTTTTGATTAATTTTGTTGACTTGGTTGGGGATTCATTTTGGCTAATATCCACAGTACTCTTTTCGCTACATGCATCTTTTGTTTTCTGCTGGCATGACTCTGAGCTGTCTGGTTCTTGGTCGGGATGAAGATCATCAGTAGTTTCAAGATCATTCAAAATGTGCTCAAAGTTGTTGTTAACATCCATGGTCTGTTCTTTTTCAGCAAAAGTAACGCATAAATCAGGCATGCTAGCAGCATGGGAGTTTTTTGATGGTCCAGGTAACTCAATAGACAACTCTGTTCCTGAGCTTTCTGAATCTGATGCAGAATTTGGGATGTATTCTTCATCAGATGAGACATCACCCTGTTCGTAAATGCAGCATAGATTAAATAACAGAAATAAACATGGGAAGGATAAATGCTAAATTGTTCACGTCACAGAGCTCGGGACGTAAACCAAAGTCTCTAGATGTCTTAAAAGTACTAAGAAATACCTCCTGATTTAAAGAAGAAAATGTGCAGCAGATATGTATTTTGTGCAAGTATTTTGATTCTGCTTGATCAATTTGCAATCTGTGATCGATTCAGTACTTTTTTGATATTTGTCCCATTTCTAATATCCAATTTATATTTTTTGAACAATGACATCAACAAAAAAAAAAAAACACAAAACAAAAAAACTAAGACACCAGCCCTAACCTGGTCCCAGAGCCCCTCCCACAATGACCCCCACAGATCAAAATTTGTAAAACCTTTGAGACTAGATTGTATGAAACTGTTTTTTTTTTTTTTTTACAAAGGATTATAATAAAATCTAAGTAATATTTTTACAATGTGTTTATTTCTGGCCTCTCTCACATAACTTCTACACTCTATCCAGTCCAAAATCTCTCTGCTTTCAATTCTCTATCTGAGACAACACTTACAAAACTGATTATCCTTATAATTTTGTGATGAAAGAAAAAGGAAGAGCAAGCAACATGTGGCAATCTTCACGAACTGCATCTACGTCAATATTAACTATATTATAATGAAGCCTATGGGCAGAAATCTGTGCCATCAGAAACTGAATTTGAATAAGTTAAATTTGAATCTGAATTGTAACTTGAATAAATGCTTTTGAAAACTGAATTTGAATTAGTCGTATTTGAAATTGAATTTATGGTTTGAAAATGATCATCACTAAATTGAAATTGAATTTTATATATTGAAAATGAATTCATTTGCTTTGAAACTGCATTTCATCCTTTAAAAATTCAGCTCTCGAATAATTTCAGTTTCACTCCCACCATTCAGTTTCAGTTCTACAATTCAATTTCAGTTCCAAAATTCAGTTTTTTGGGACTTACATCCGGTTCCGGTTCAAGCGCAGATTAATAGAACTACATTTTACAAGCGCACCGAACGTGTTACTGACGGGAATCCACAGCGTCTTGAGCTGAATTAAGACTTCAGAAGTCATTCGTCATGTCGAATGACCAGCGGATAAACTCTCAGGTTGGTAATAAATATATTACATGTATAAAAACAAGCGTCATGTTAACAAATGATAGCCGTACAGTAACTTTTATGCTTATTGTAGCTGGTAGCTAAAAACGCTAATTTAGCCTAGTTTGCCCTGGATTTAGCTTTGACAAACAAATATGATCGACTGTTTCTAGTAGAATTCCAAAGTTGTCATCTTGTACCCTCTCAGAGCCCTGTATGCTTGCAGAGACCCCTACAGTAGGGAAACATGCAAAACAGTGTCCAAACCTTTGTATTTGAGCTTTATTTATGTCTTACACAGCATCCCAACTCTTTAGCTAACTTAATAACTTTAGCTAAAGTGAATAGTTAGTCTAATTTATTAGTGCAGCATTACTGGATCACCTCCGTTTGAAGTGATATGATATGTGACTATCACTGTGTTTAACTATCATAATTCTTAGGGTACTGAGTGCATGCTTAATTAGTTGTTTTTTTTAAACATACTGCTCCATTGCTATGTTTGACAGGCTGAAGTTGTCGGGTCACCTCCTAAATCGACCATCTTTTACAGGTGTTTTGTGCCAGAAATGGAGTGTCCACTGAAGACTGAAGATACTGAATCTGTACGCCTTGCCATTGATCCCTCTTGTGCCTTCATCTAGACAAGAGACATAACCACTCTCCACATGCTCTGTACCTACATCACCTTCCCTGACAGTCGTAGCTTGGCTCGTCTGAGGGTGAAATTATAAGAATGTGTTATTTTGCAAAGTGCTCTCTAGGTTTCCTAAATAAAATATGGCATTGAGGTCATTTCTTTTGAATTAATCCCTTCTTCTGAAATATAAGAACCTCTCCTGGTTTT